>NW_025335269.1:36652249-36662385 GCF_004798865.1 Varanus komodoensis
GGACAAAATAGATTGTTTGGTTTGGTTTATATTTCATACTAATGTGACAATGAAGAAATTGAAATTTTGAGAGATTTTGCATATTTCGGCTCAATCAACAATTAAAAGGGAAACTGGAGCCAAGAAATGCAAAGGAGAGTGAGACTTGGAAGGGCAGCAATGAAGGAAAGATCATCACGTGTAGGGGCATTTCACTGGAGACCAAGGCCAAGATCATCCACACCATTACGTTCCTGCTCAATATGAATGGGTGTGAAAGTGGGACAGGGACGAAAGCAAACAGCCAGAAAATTGATGCATTTGAAATATGGTGCTGGAGGAGAGCTTCATGAAGACCCTGGAACAATAGAAACATGAACAAGTTGGTCCTAGATCAAATCAAACCAGAATTTGCCTGGGAAGCAAAAATGACAAAACTAGACATGTATTAGCAGAATAGGGTGCCATTCTATACCTCCATATTTATGAGTAAGCCTCATTGAACTTCATGGGACTTGAATTGGGGTGGACATGTGTAGGGATGCACTGTTATTAATTGAAAGGCACTCCTATTTACAATAAACCCCTTTGTTTAACTGGATCCACTCCTAGGAGAGTCCGCATAGCATTGCAGCTTGAGTTGCTAAATTTCTAGTGATCTAAAAAACCACAAATGAGCTTCTCACAAATGGTAAGAGGGCTGATGGTTCTTGATTCTCCTTGTTGTTTAGTTTATTCTGTTTTAAGGGGAATACTCAAGGAGCCTCGATTGGATTGGATCATTGCAGACTGTGCCATGAATACTCACCATGTGTGTTATATGCTTGTTGAGATGTGGGTGTACTTCTGTATAAATTCGTTTGTTTGTTTGGGTATTTTTACCCTCTCCAATATGTTGCAGGTCTCTGGACAGAAATTATCTGTATAATTTCTGCCTCACGTATTTTTTTCCTGGAGAAAGTAAACCTAGATATTCCCACACACTCACACCAAAAAGCAACTGATGCTTGCTATGGATAGCAAAAGTGCATTCTAATAAATTGTTTTTGTTCAGTGTTGGTAAAGAAGTGGAACCCACTTCCCATTTTGCTCATGCAGAAAAAGAGCACTTGCCCAAAATTCTCCTAATGGAGGCTCCCGTTACAGTAATGATTCTCAGATCTCTGCCCACATCACTGCCATCTCAGGAAAACCTACACATGAGTTAACTTGGAAGGCAGAAGTCACTTGAGAGCAGTGACGCATCTGGCGCTTATCAGCACTTTAAACACGCTATCTGTGTTTGCACTGTAGCTCAGCTGCAAGGTTTTATGAGAACTAACCATTATGGTTAGCTTGAGGCTGAAATTTGATATGGAAGGTAAGAATACTATTTATTTCCACCTCGGAGAACACTGATGAGTCATGAGCCACACTTTCAGCAGTGCTCTAGAAAGCAATTTTTGTTTCCTGCAGTTAGGGCAGCTTTTTTCCATTACTGGCCCCAGCTATGTGGCTGAGGAGGACCTGCTTCACTTATGTCCCCTGATCTAGCCAAATAAAACGGACATGCAGAAATAGGCTTCCATGTGCAATCCACAGCCAGATCTCACAGACTGGGGAGCCAAGCATGCTGCATGCCTAAACCACTAGCCAATTTATTACACAGCCATACTTGCCATTTTACCACCTAAAGTTAACTTCTTTTAAAAATCCAGGATGAAGACAGAATGCTTGCTCTAGTTAAGTAGGCCTTTCAACTCTTGATTGCCCAGGATTCCCACATATGCCACCTTGAGTTCCTTCACAGAAGAAAGACAGGATACAAATATATGAAATAATATTCCCCAGATGGATTTCAGGATCTGTGTGGATGTAATGAAGTCCGTTTGTACCCCTTCTAGTCCATTTGGTATCCTTGGGGTGATGTGATACCTTCCCGGAACAGATCTCAAGTAAAAAGACCACCATGTAGAGGAAGTCTGAGACAGCATAAGAAATTGAACTTCGACCTCGTCTGCCTGGCTTAATTAACCAACTATAGTTGTAGCACAAGAGGACAGAATCAACCTTCTATTCCCATTTCGCCTTCAGCCGTCCAGCAGCATTTGGCATGGATTTCAGGAACTGCAAAGCCAAGCCTATTACAAGCCACGAGGGAATTGCTTCTATTTTCTCACTCTTCCTGCACCCCTCCATTCCTTGCATTTGGAAAAGTGACTAGTGAATTGATGAAGATTGTCTGGAGGGAATAACAATGCTTTCTTTTTGGTGGTAATTAACTGATTATCATTTTAAAATCCAATTCTTTTTGACAGCTGAGTTCTGTAGGAGATTCTCCTGTGGGTTATTAGAGGTAGGGGATGACATAGCTAGTCTAGAGTTTAATATAAGAAAACCATGTGTATATATTAGAAATGTATATAGGAAATAATGAAGATGGAGATCTATGATTGCCGGTAAGTTACATTTTCATATATATGCATTTCATCTGTATTGAGTGTGATACATGTTTATTGTATATATTTTAGAAAGTCCAAACAAGGTAGAGAGAATGACCAAGGTTCATTCCAGGACCTTGCAATTATCCCTTGTTTGTTCATTCATTCATTCATTCATTGCAGACATCCCATCCAACCGAAATGCTCACAGCGAGAAACAATAAAATCAATGGAACAAACATGTGACCACCCCTCCCACACAAAATATGATAAGCAACAAATTTAAGTATTTTAAAATGAATCAGATCAAGCCGGTATTTAGCAGAACAGCAGCAAAATCTAGTCTCAAGAGGTAGCATCTCAAAAAGTCCACTTAAAAGCTGTACCTTAGTAGACTTCTGATGAGCAAGCGGAGATGGCAGCAAGGAGACCTAAGCTGAAGTTGTGGTCAGATGATAGCTAGCAGTGTTGCCTGCCTCCTACACTTGCCCAGATGTGTCTCGGTATTTGGCCTACTAGAAAAGGGGGATGAAATGCACGCTGGAGGAAAGACGGAGCAGACAAGACAGTGACGACGACTTTAAAATGGACCACACATCCTCCTCCATAATTTTAGGCTCATCCAAACTCATTTGAGCAGAATTTCCCAAGGCATCAGATCAGGGACTGAGTCAACACTTGTGGTTGGTGAGCATCCCAAACCATTCCTGGGTTTAACAACACACTTGGAATCAGGCTAGGCACTCCAGCACCTTCAGGCCCTGGACTGACCCCATCCTTCCGGGGTAACTATTGTATTCCTGGACAGAAAGGTCTACAGGAGGGCTTCTCGTTCCAGTAAATCTTACTTAAGCAACAAGTTCTTTTGGGACTATGCTTGCCTGTTGGTCTAGACCATGGGTCCTCAAACTACAGCCCGGGGGCCGGATTCGGCCCACCATGCCCATTTATCTGGGCCAGTCACAGACTCTCAGCCCAACCTACCTCACAGGGTTGTTGTGGGGATAAGATGGAAGAGGAGAGATGATGTAAGCTGCCTTGAGCCCTATGTAGGAAAAAGGCAGGATATAAATCGCAATATAAATAATAAATCTGGCCTGCCTCGTTGGTTTTGGACTCGCTTGGAGAAAACAATCTCCAAGCGAGCAAGCTGCCGCCGCACCACACACGCCCTTGCCACCACCTCACCTCGCCTCGCCTCCCCTTGCCATACACGTGCCAGCCGCTGCCTCCCCTCGCTGCCCCCATCTCCGCCCCCTCGCCAGCCTGCACCTGCTGCCAGCACCGCCTCGCTGGCCCATGCCCACCACCCGCACCTTTCAACTGGCCCCATGTCGAAAAAGTTTAAGGACCCCTGGTCTAGACCATTGGCTTTATTCTTGTTCTTGCCTCCTCGTTTGTTCTCTGGTTCTGATTCTCTCTTCACTTTTCACTACTCATTTCACCCCATAACTTCTGCTTCTGATTTCCATTTCATCTCAGCCCAGCCCTGACATCCCCTGAGCCATGCTGAACCACCACACAGGACTAAACTAAAATCTTAAATCAGAGTTGAGGAACACTGCCCCGCTCAGATGTTCTTGGCCTACAACTCTCATCAGCACCCACCAGCAGATACCCAGTGGTGAAGGATCCAGTCCAACAAATTTGGAGAGCCATTTCCCATCCTTGTCCTAAACCAAGCTGAAGTTTTTGAATATCAGCTCCCTCCTTATGGATTTTTACAGGATGTCACAGTTAATTAAGCTACAACCGACCTCCTACAATTCTCCTGTCAGCTCTTACAATTCTCATTAATCATGAAGCTCAGATAACTAAGCTATCTCTTGTGGTTGCTTCAATGTGGTGCTCCTGGACACGTGATGTTGACCTACCATCTTGACCTTGGTTTGAAAGCTCTTCAGACAAGAACTAAGACAGAAAGAAGCTAATTATGTCAAGCATTTCTACAGGCAATTCTCAGCATTAGAGAAAGACTATACAAATTTCTATAGATTCCCTCCACTAAGTATGGGGTATTCTGCTTTATGTAAGCTGGAGGTACGAGCAAAATTATTTCAACAACCAAAATCTGGCCACCAGCTGTCTGTGACAGCTCTTCTCAGTCATGTGGCCTCCAGATGTTTTAAATCACGACTTCCATAGAATCCCCAACCATTAGCCACATTGACTGTGCTGATGGGAGCTGTGGTCCAAAACATTGGGAGGGCTGAGGAAGGTTGCTATAGAGGCTTCTTGGTTGTTGTGTTCTAGTTGTAGAAATGCCTCAACAGGGAAGCTTAGCTGGCATCTTACACTTTATTGAAATACACTCAGTTGGCAAAGATTTAATTTCTCAAGCATCCTAAAGTTAGTAGACATGATACTGATGGTCATCAACTTAATTTTATTAATTTCACTTACATACCACCTTTCCTCCAGTTTAGCAAGGTGGTTTACTATTTCAAATATTAGAACAAAAATAAATATATAAGTAGCAAAACGATAAACGTGCATCCTTCTCACAGGTAGTCTGTTGAAGCTTCATGACATTGGCTTCTCCTCTCCTCCATGGAGAAGGATTTAGAACATAAGATCATAAGAAACACCGTGCTGGATCAGACCCATGGTCCATCCAGTCCAGCACTCAGTTCACATGTCAGCAAACCAGCTTCCCAAAGGATCCTTCGTGCAAGACAGCTGCAAGAGTTCAAATTGCCCAAGCACCTCAGTAGCTGGTGTATGCGGGGATACTGCCTCCGATAATGGAGGATGCACATAGACAGCAAGGCCAGTAGCCATTGATAGCCTTTCTTGCGAACAGGTCACTCCCCTCTGTCCCTCCTCAGCAGACAAAGCCTGTGTCACTGCTAGCTCAGACCTCATCAGCTTATATTTGAATTTAGGATGTTTTTGCCCCCACAAGCTCTCCTTTACACTTGATGTCCATTCTTCCAGCTTAGAGAGATCCCTTTGGAGTTCCTCACAATCCCTTTGGGTTTTATCCACCTAAATAGCTTGGTATCATCAGCAAATCTGGCCACTTCACTGCTTGCTCCTAATTCCAGGTCAGTTATTAATAGGTTGAAAAGTATTGGTCTTAATACCTGGGGACCTACTGGTTACATCCCTCCATTGGGAGAAAATACCATTTATTCCCACTCTCTGCTTTCTGTTCTTTAGCTGCTAGCTGATCCATAAAGGGCTCCCTCTTCTTTCATGACTGCTGAATTTGCTCTGGAGTTTTTGAAGAGGGACTTGGTCAAAAGTCTTTTGGAAGTCCAAATAAAAAGTGTCTACTGGATCTCCCCTGTCCACATGTTCAAAGAATTCTAATTGGTTAGTGAGAGAGCGCTTACTGTTGTGGAAGTCGTAATGATTGTTCTTCAGCAGGGCTTTCAATCAAATTATCCGGAATAGATGTTAGCCAAATTGGCCTGTAATGCCCCAAATGACCCTGGATCCCTTTGTAAAAAGTATTGTTACATTGGCTGTTCTCCAGTCCTTTGGAACAGAGGCTAATTTTAGGGACATATACATTTTTGTAAGAAGGTGAGCAATTTCATATTTGAGTTCTTTAAGAACCCTAGGATTTCATTCTCCGTCTTAAGATCACCCATCCCAACATCACCCTGAGCATTATGCTGTGAAGAACAACAGGGTATTGAGTATAGCATGACTAAACTAGTATTGGAGTCAGGTATCGTCACTTACGGTACTTCTGTTGAAGAGCCTGCACCAAGTCTTCTGGATTGAATGCCTTCTCCAAGTGCAGAGCAACATCTCCTCCAGTACACCTGGCCTTCTTATCCAGTTTAAATCCAGAGATCGCTGTATCGCATTTGTTTTCTGCACCAGATTCTGTAACGCCCACTATGTTTAGCATCTCTTTTAAAAACAGGTGCTCCAGCTCTCCTATTTATTTATTTATTTTATTAAAACATTTTTATGCCGCCCCATTCGCCGAAGCCTCAGGGCGGCTTACAACAATAAATAAAAGTAATTATAATATAAATTACAATAAATATAAACATTAAAAATCCAAAAATATAATATAAAATAAGCCGCCCTGGCCAGATAAGATCAAGTAATACTAACAGTTAAAATGCTGCTTAAATAAAAAGGTCTTCGCCTGGCGCCGAAAAACAAATAACGATGGCGCCAGGCGGACCTCTCTGGGGAGCGCGTTCCATAACTTGGGTGCCACCGCAGAGAAAGCACTCCTCCGGGTACTCACCCTCCTAATTTCTTTCACGGAGGGTTCCCGGAGAAGGCTCTGCAGCCTCTAGCATTTGCATAGAAGCACCTAAATTCAGTGACGGCTGGGACAAGCATGTCCAGAATTCGTTCCTCCAGAATCTGTGGACTTCCTCTCATGCTCAGCCCAATCCTGCAAAGTGAACCAAGCCAAGAGGAAGTCTGTGAACTCCTGGACCCTGTTTGTGCAGCCAACAGCCTTTTCCATCAGGAGTGGCTGCAGGCTGCAAAAGAGGAGAGCTGTGGGCGGGTGTGCCAGCTGCCATTCCCAGGGACCAACCTTCTTCCCCACTCGTTGATGATGGCGGCAGGTGCAGCGGAGTAGCCCTGCTTGTGCAGGGTGTGGGGCTCAATCCCTGGTGAGCACCGTCCAAACACTGGGCTGCTGTACAGCAGACAAGGGCCTGGGATGCCGAAACCAGGGATCATGACAGAATTCTACACCACATGGGTTCCGTGCATTTCCTTAAATGCAGCATCCCTCTCCAGACCTGTGCAACTTATGTTTTGGCACCTGGGCCTCGCCAATGGGTTACCACATCTCACCAGAGCTTGTGGCTTATTTCTTCCTCTCCTCTCTATACTCTCCAGATCATTTATGAAAAGCTTTGGTCCCATTACAGGATGCTGTAGGACTCCACTAGTGACCTCTCTTCACTGGGAGAAATTGCCATTTATTCCCACCTTCTTCAGGCAGTCAGTAATAAAAGAGGACCCCCACCCTTGTATTCCATGTCTGCTTAGTTTGCTCAGGAGCCTTTGGTGAGGGACTTTGGGAAATGTCTGCTGCTTGTTAATTGTCCCCGAGACATGGAGCTGTTCCGTTCAGCAGAAGCACAATGGAGGGACAACAAAAGGCAGGTGTTTCATGAGAGGATGTAGCTCGAGCATCTGACTCCCTTTGCGCACGATGCAACTCTAAATGATAACCTGGACTCTCAGGTGTGGGATTGCATCATTTCTGAGCTTTAGTTTGAAAGCTTCCTCATAGCCCTAAAACCAGCACCTAGGCTAGGCCCAAACTGAAGCTAGCATTTGCAGTACTTTATGTTCATAAGCAGTCTCTTCCCCTAGCGAGACCTGCACAAAGGTTCTTGCTAGGACAGAGCCGTGCATGGCTTCTTCTTCCTCTTTCTAGGCTTGGGTTTAGTCTAACGATCACCTCCCTGCTTGGGTGTGCCCTAAACACCTGACCCCACCCCAGGCCCAAGCAGAAGCCTTCCGGGGTTTTGCCCTGTGCATGGAGTTGTATGAGCTGCACATGTAATAGGGAAGACTTCCCTATGCGCACTCAGTCTTCTCAGGACACGGTGCAGCTATGCTGGATTACGACAAATGGCTCTGGCTCTGCTTAAATAAAAGCCTTTTGGCCTGACTAGCATTTAGATCAATGGTCTGTTATCTAAAATGTCCTCGGCTGGTGTGAATAGTTGATATATGAATGACACTGACTAACATTGACTAAGGCAGTTGCTTTTTGATTTTGCCATTTGAAATCACAATAACTTTCAATGGAACGATTTATGGCTCGATCAATATGAGCATTCTGAGCTGATGGTAATTGTACTCTGATTGATACCTGCGTTGCTAAGCAAAATGCCTCAGACAGCTGCAGCAGCCCTTAAAATTAATCTGGACATAAATTTATTTTTTTTACACAAAAGAATAGGGCCTGGAAAACCCTTGCAGCTTTAGAGTGAATGAAATATGAATGCATTAGATGTATTTTCTCTCTAAATCTGTGTGGTCAGAAGACACCAATTATCAAGATATGTACAGACCAAAGTAACAGTCAGTGAATCATAAGGCCATTTCCCACAAGCTGAATTACATCCCCCGTGGGGACATAGCAAAAATATTATGGACAACGTTGAGCAAACTATCTTTTTATATAATAACAGATTGCACCATAAAACTTCAAATATGTCGGCATCTCTACGTGGCCTATGGCCTTTTCTCCAAACCTGCAAGTAATATCTTGGATCGAGCAATCCAAGCTGCACTGAAAGTTAGGTACTTGCTGTTCTCTCTTGCTGCTTCTGTTTTCCACCTCTCCCATAGTAACACAAGTGCCTGGAATTTTCTGCTTCACACTAAGCTTTGTATTACTCTATCAACATCATCATCATCATCATCATCATCATCAATAATAATTATTATCATCATCCATACTGTTGCATGTCCGCCAAGAATAACCTCAAGAGCACCACTTATCCCAGGCCTAGGGGTTAGGGTTATTTTGGACAACACTCCTGCTGTTTTGGACAACACTCCCATGCTGCCTGACCACTGGTGATGATGGCTGGGGCATATCGGAGGCATAGTCCAAAACAATGGGACAGCACCAGGTTGACATCCCTTGTTCTATGATAGGAAGCTCTCCAGGAATAATTAAGCCTACATTAAATAGTTTTTCCTGAAAATTTAGAGTAGGAGAAACCTCTCAGAGTAGAACAATGGTCCATTTTATTGAGAATTCTGTTCCCACAGTGGCCAACCAGATGCCTGTGGGAAACTCACACCTGGAACATGAATGTAATAGCAGCCCCCCACTAGTGTTCCCCAACAATTAGCAGCCAAAGGCATCCCGCCACTGATGCTCAAAGTAATACTGGCAATGGACTAACTGGTAATGCACTAGTATCTGTTGATGGTCTCACCCATGAATGCTTAAAATACCCTTTTAAAGTCAGCCATGTTGGCGATCATCACTACAGCTTAAAGTCACAAATTCCGTATTACAGCTAGGCAGGCCGATTGCCAGGACGGGCGGGGCATGGGCCCAGCGGCCTTCAAAGCGCTTTGAGCGGCCCACCACCACCGCTTGATGCGGCCCAGCCTCACCCAGACTCTACTTCCAGCGGCCCCCAGGTCAGTTGAGTTTGAGACCCCTGGTTTACACCCTTGCATGTGTCCTCATTCAATCACCCATGCAGCTTCAGTGGATGTCCTTGGGTTCTAACATTGGGTTCTATCCATTTTATGTATCTCTGTCTATCATGCCTATTCTTATTTTTTTCCTTAAGCTAGAAAGTCCCAAATATTGTAATTTTGCCTCACAGGAGAATTTCTGTCGTTCCTTGATTGCCCTTTTCTGCATCCTTTTGATTTCTACAATATTCCAAATGTTGCAGTGCTTTGTTGTATAAAGGTATTGTGATTTTTGCAATGTTATTTTCACTTCCTTCCCTCATGATCCCCAACATGGACTTAGTCTTTTACAGCAGCCATATACTGGGTCAATACATGCTGACTCTTCATTTGATTACTGTTAACATAAAGCAGCGACTTGCATGTGCATACAGGCCAGCAAAATTAATCATCACAAGAAGAACTTAAGTGACCTATTATTAACCCTAACACACACACACAGACTCTTGAGAAAATTTTCACATTTAACTGAGACTTGTTGGGTACTGAATATTCAGTGACAGAATTAATCAGCGATGCAATGATCTGGCCACAATCCAGTCAATTGAAATCCTTGGACATATCTAAATT
>NW_025335269.1:36662485-36769193 GCF_004798865.1 Varanus komodoensis
TGTGGCCAGATAAATGATTCCGATAATCCGATTTTATAATAAACTGTCCTTCCACTCTCCTTTTGCCCTGAGTCAATCTGATAACTATACAGGAACATATCTATATGAATAATAAAGGGGATCATAGCCCTAAGAACAGAGGAATGCAGAATCTTCTGTTCAGAGAAACATCTCTGAACTATTATTGTGCTGGCAGACATGAAACAGCACAAAAGCATTACACAGAACTAAGTGATGGATGCTGTGGGCTATTTTGTGCAAGAGCTGAATAAGAGCACGGCTACGAATACATTGTACCACCACCAGCTCTAATGTTGCTAGCATGAGGGGGGCGGGAAGACCAGACAGTCAGGGTATGGCTTCTAGGCTGAAGTTCCTCAGACTCCTCGGCATGGGGCCAGGATCCACAAAAATATCAACCGATTGGCTGCCTTGTCCCTCGAGAATGAAATGGGTGGAGATGCCAGCATTATCATGGCGCCCAGCGAGATATACCATTGCGTGTACAATCGTATAGAACACTCTGCACTTCTGTTAGAAAATGCCTTGGCACGAAGAGACAACCAGGCAGGAGAGGGACAGCTGGACGGTTGCCAGAACTTTCAAGAAAAGAGGTGGCTGACATTCTACAGTATACATGAGCCAGGTAGGCATGGCTGAGTGTTACCCAGAGAGGAGAGAGGAGGAGGAAGGCAGCTCCATGGAGCAACACGCCTATGTACTCCCCCCCGGGAAGCTGGTGCAGGGGAAAGCAATTCCACCCCGAAGGGCACCGCTGCTCTCCTGGACACTTTTCTTGGCATTCCTCAAAGTGCACCACACCTGCCACTTTTTTAAAAAACCAGCACATGTTCTTACTAGCAAACTGTTTCTGTTGGTGCTGCAAATGGAGGGTTCAAAGGACTTGCTGAGTTGTCAGTGGCTCAGAGCTCATCTCTGCTTTGTACTCAGTCCTTCGTTCCTCGCCACGCCTCTTGTGGTGGGGCCAGGACAGCTTCTTAAAACGCTAAATGTGCCCTTGGCACAAAAAAATTTCCTACCCTCGGCATCATAGCATCCATGGGAAGGATGTCCAGCTTCCTCAGTTTTCCAGGTCAGTTATTTTTCCATTCCAAGTCTGAAGAAGACAACATATGAAAACTCTGAATCCATACCTTATTTCTTTTCCCATTTAATGGGCTGGGGTAAAGGCCATCTTTTTTATTGTCACTGCCATTGATTAGGAAAGAAATGCTAACCCACAGCAGGCAAAGGAAGTATATTCCCCTGCTAAAGTGCTCTGAACTGCATGCAATTTAGGCTTCAATCCTCTGTATTTGAGTAGTTGTATAGAAGGTCGCACTGACAGAGAATCTTCACAATGTAACAAAGCAGTAAATTTTCCTGTCTGGAAGTGAAGTGATCCCTGACAGAGGCAAACACAGAATTGCAAAGAATATTTCAGTACCTTCCCCATGTTTCACCATAACCTGGTATCATCCCTATCAAATATTGTTAATTAACTACATTAACTCAACTGAGATTTATTACTTTCCAGCCATGAGATCTATAATTAATGTACTCCATACCTATATATAGCTCTTTCTTATTACACCTAGAAATATAAGCTTCATTTATTCATTTACGATTATAATCAAATCATTAATTCATGCAATTTTAATTCCTGTAATATTTTTTGCTGCGTTTCTTTGAATCTTCTTGAGCCAGTACCTGCTTTCCCCAATTTTATTCAGCAGCTGTCATTTTCTATGCTAAATACTATGGGGCTTGATGGCTTACTTGATACCTGCATCAATCTTAATTCGTTTTCATAATTTCTTCTGACAAATCTGTTGATGCTATTGACATCCTCCACATCCATCATCCCTGCAGAGCCAAGGTTATTTTGACATTTTCCCTGCCCATAACTCGCACATTCAGCACCCAGCCCCATCCACCTGCCTTCCACCCTTCAATGTGTCTAATACCTGCCCTTTACTTACCATCCTGTAGGCTGATAGTCCTCATTATATCCTCCTTTGACTAATGTAGCCTAGTGCCTTTTTTTTTTTTTTTTTTTTGCTGCTTTGGAGGCCCATTTACTGTACCACTGCTTTTCAAATATATTGCACCCAATATATTCATCTTTTTGGACCTATCCATTTTTCACTTCCGTTGATCCTTTCCTTGTACGAAAGTTCACTGCTATCAAGTTACAGCCACCAAATTCCTTGAGATCCTACCATGGAAAGCAGGGCTGATGCCAGGGCCGTGAGCAAGGCAGCATTCTTCGGCCTCAGTAAGTCTCCTCTCTTGCTGCCATCGTCACAGAAGCTCTTGCTCCTCCTCCTCCTCCTCTTTCCCATCACGGCTACCTCTTGCTTGCCTGGCGGGTGGCGATCCAGGGAGCGAGCCAGCAGGGGCCTCTCTGGCCCTTTCTCACCACCATGGTTGTCTGAGCCGGAGCGGGAGGCTGCTGGACACAGCAGCGGCAAGGGTGAAGAGGAGGAGGAGCGAGCCCAGGGGAAGCGTGGCATGACCTTGAGAGTTGAGGGCCATCAGCAGATGCCCAGCCATGAGGCCAGCCGTGATTGGAAGGACTGTCACGGCAAGTGTGCCTGCAAAGGCTGCGTGGAAAGAGTCCATGGGTAAAGAGAGCTCTTTTTTTCACACTTCGTCCTCCATGAGTAAGGGCAACCATTGTGACAAGGGAAGGGTGTGCGAATGGAACATTTCCTTTCCTCGTGGGTTTGTTTTACTCAAAGACAGAATGCCTGAACAGAGCTTTATACATGAGGAGGAGGTTTCACCTTCCATCACTAATGAATACAGTTTAAAATTGTCCTTTTCCCTGTTGTTCCCTACTCAGGTTTTTTTTTAGCTGCTTTAATATTTATCTTCTGCTTTTAGAATGGTTACTGCTGGTGCTTTTAAATTCTATGTTTAGATTAAGTGATATTTGTCGTTATTCATTCCATTATGAGCATTATGGTGCTTGTTTTTACTATGTATGTCACCTTGAGAGCTTTGGTTATCAGAGGATTCATAACTGGAAATAATCCTGATAAAAATGTACTCTATATTGAGCTGCCCATCAGTGCCAAGTGAATACCTCTACCCTGAACCTTCTTTCCCCCAGAATTGGTCCTCCAATTTTGTTGGTCCTCCAATTCTTTTCAGGGAAGTTAACTTAAGAAGTCATTCCGATAGTAACAGCCCTTAAAACGTGGTAAGCCAAAGGGACTGTTTTTGATAGGAGACTTTGCAGCCAACTTGGATGACAAATTTTGGCAGCAATTGAATGTAATTTGTGAAATGAATGTTACCAGAAGACATGTTCCCTATTATTTTTGCCAACATTTCTAATTAAAAGTAGTGAGTCATGTTTGATGTAAATGTGCTCCTTAGTACATAATTTTACTGACAGTGGATATGATGAAAAGGAAAAGAAGCCCATTAAATGAAAAGTTAAAACCATAATTCTCTGCCTGCTGTCTAAATCCCAAATGAATTATCCTATCTCTAGGAGTCACGGAGCCTGGGACATGTGAGGCCTCTGAACTGCTGCCTTACAAAGCCTGTGGGATACTGTTGGGGTCTGTGGCTAAGGACACTGGGATGGGGTGGGGTCCTTGAATGGCAGGGTCATCCCCTGATGCCCTTCTGAACGTTCTGGTGGAGCTTTCATGCAGCCAAGCTATCAACAGACAGAGGTGGTTTGTGGAGAACTGGGCTTGAAACTCAATGCTGCTGGCCAGCCGTTCTCCAGGCTACGCAACAGCCTTCTGGACCCATCTCCATGTTTGCTGATCTAGCATGTTTGAAACCTGAAGGCACATTGGAGCCTCCACTTCTCTTGTTGATGTGGCTCCTCGAAGCCTGAAAGGATGAACACCTCGGGCTTTATAGGATGAGCACAAGGAAGAGGAAACAGCTCTGAATTTACTCTTGATGTGCCAAGGATGTGTGATTTTGAAGTGTAAACACACCTTGCCCACTTGTTTCAATTGAGACTTTTCTTCCTGCCCCATTTAGATTCTAGACTGGGGACCTTTGAGCTAGACTGGGACCACGGTGAGAGAGGGCAAAGTATCAAAGGTTACTCACCCGCCTTCTGATCATGATCCAGTGACTGTGGAGGATGAGGAAAGCATGGACCTTGCTGTCTTAGAGGCAACATGTCATTTATTCTAGGTCTTCTCACTATGAACTGAGACAAGCCCCTCTTCAGCCAGTCTAAGCTCCTTCTCTGTAAAGTGGGTATAATAGAACCAGCCTCAAGAATACTGAAATGATGGATATGACGACTCAATGGGACATTGAGTCCCATTAAGGGTTGGTATTACTAATAGGAAGACGGCAGGTAGCACCATGGGGGACGCATTCAAAACCATTATTCTCCACATGAAACCGAGGAGGCGCGATCCTCTCCCAAGGACTCAATCGTGGCGATGCTTTCATAGTGCTGAGCTCCTGCAAGTGGGGCAAGAGCAGAAGCAAGTGCACTAAAAGCCGGTGAGGTGCTGTGGTTGAAGTGCTTTTATTTATGTATCTATCCATTTTTAAAACAATTTATAAAAAAGCCCAGTGTTGGACTGGGCACCTGGAAGCTCTGGGTTCTAGTCCATGCTCAGCCATGAAGCTCCCTGGGTGAGTCTGGGGCAGTGGTAGATGGCCATCTCAACCTATCACGCAGGGCTGTGGCGGTGGTGGTGGGTAACGGAGCTACGTATGTGCCTCACACATTTGATGAAGCCACATTCCCTGGCCTGGACGGTAGCAGGTTACGGGTTGCTGCTTGAAGCTTCCTGCTCTGAGCCCTCCCCTTATCCAGAGGGGAGGCATGAGGCCAAAGAACATGACAGGAGATGTTTTAACAGGAATGCCTGCTTGCCTTTGTCTCTAGTTTCACCAGAGAGGTTCCCTCCTTATCCTTCGGCTCAAGATAAATGTTTCTAAGCACAGAGTGCTCTTTGGAGATGGTAAAAACTGCTGGCATCAAACAGTCCATATTAATTATTATTAACTGAAATTTGGAACAGGGACTTCTTTTTTCCAGCTGTCACTGAATCATTCTATTGCTATTTTTACTCAATGAGTAAAATTTAACATTGATGAAGAATATAGTCTGCTTATCTCTGTCTAGTCACCCATCTCACAAAATGTCATACTTCTGTTTTGTCTACCATGCAACACTTGGTGCATGTATTAATCATTCACCTTCTCATAGATTCATATATTTTCTTAGGCTGAGCCTCTCTACAAGGACCGAGAAATTTAGATTTCTTTTGCAATGAGAAATTGACTCTTCTTGTCTCCAAAATTAACTTTTTTTTTCAGTGTAGACTAGAAGATCACATCCTATTTTACTTTTCATAGGAAAGTGTTCATATTTGTATCTTTGCCTGCATAGCCCCAGGAAGAGATTCTTTGTCATCCACACAATACTCATCAGGACAACCTATAAGCTATACAGTGAAATGAAGTCCACCAACCATGTGGACTTCCAGGTTGTTGGCACTTGTATTACAAGGATACTACATTTTCCTGGAACTCATTTGGGATCAGTTGCTCAGCTTCTTCAAAGTTCATCCATAACTGTTCTGCATGGACCTTAGCATTTGGTGATGCAAAGGTCACTGGAATTTAACAGGCAGTGTGTCTCCTGTAACCAGATCAAAACCCAGACTGAAATGGGTCTAATTAATCAGTATCCCCTAACAACAACTGCTGTGGCTCCATGACCATCTCAAGCATCTTCCATAAGGAACGGGGATTTGCAACTGGGTGGTAGTCATCAAATACCATGGGGTCCAGGATGCGTTTCCTCAGGAGTGGTCACTTACGGCCACCTTAAGGTCAGCAGAAGCCACCCCTTCATGTGGAGATGCATTTGTCCTCCTGGACCCGCCCTCCTCAGTCATCCCTCCTCGGCTAGCTTTAATTAACCAGGAGTTGGTCACATCACTGCGAGCACCTTGTCCATGTCGTGAGCCTTCCCAAACAAGGCAAGTTATTAAAAGATTCTTTATTCCATACAGCTACAAGTTATACACAAACTCTGAAACATGCATTCCAGGTAGAAAGCTGACCCTATTCACCCAAAGCTCTGCGTATGAACCCTTCGGGGCTGGTCTCTGGATGGGGGCGCACTATGGAAGCAGACATGCCACCACTCTTCCCGTCGAGTTTCCAGTTGGTCAACCCGGTGAGTGCATCGACAGGCCTGCGCGTCCATGTCCTTTGGGGTGTCAAGTTCTCCTCCCGAGAATCCCTCCCCAGCCTGTTCTCCATCGGCTTCTTTCCCACACTCAGGAATGGGAGGGGGCTCAGTGGTTGTCCTTGAACTGCTCTGATCCAGCGCTGTCTCAGACTGGTTCACTGGGAGGAGTTGGGCAGCTGGGGCCTCACTGGTCTCAACAACTCCAATATCAGAGTGAGAACTCAGCCACTACCGGGTCAACTATTCACTTCCCCTCCTCTGGGTCTAAGCCACCATTTCCACCAGAGCCCTCCATCTCTCGTGTGCACCTGAGAATCTCATCTGAGCGCACGCGCACAACAGGCCACATCATCACGCCGCAACAACTGAATTGGATTCCTCAGAGTTGGGTCACCTTGATTGGAGCTGCACCAACAGTGTCAGGAAGTTTGCAGAAGAGACAAGAGGTTTTGTCCTTAAAGTGTGATGAGAAAAGTCGCAGTGGGTATTGAGGGGACCTGATAATCTACAGTCTCCTCATTTGCTGGGTAGATGTTGACAGCTGCTGATCTACTCAAAAGAGTTGCACAAGGATGCGGTGGAGGTTCTTCAAGGATGCTGTGGAGGCAACAGAAGAACTCTTCTTCACTGTCTACACTGCCACATAACAGGTCTGATTATGCGCTCTAGATAATGTGCTGTGTTTCCCTGCCAATTGTTGACCATCCCAACAAAGTAGGTACAGCATTTGCAGAGGAGCTAGTAATTTCATATCATCCTGTCTGTCTGTTTATTAAAGGCTATTCTCATAACAACCCCTTGAACATCAGATGTAAGTGCCGGGGGATTACTTTGCTTTAATAACTAGTGGGGCTTAGGTCATCTAGTCTTTTCCAATTCAATCACAATTCCTGTTATAGAAGAAGATTACATGAACATATGTCATTAGAGTCTGAAGTGAACTGTGATTATGAAACACCCTGGATAAATTATGCTATGATAAGTGTGCTAAATAATAATAAAAGGACAATGTATTCCATAAAGTGTGTGAAAATTCCAATTTCTATTAGGCAACTGATGGCATCTAGCAGTGAAACACCTGGTGTACAGAGACAAAGCAATCACCCGGGAGATGGCACATCTCAACTGCTCCTTGTTTTGTTCCATCATCACAATTTCTGCTTTGTTTCTCCATCACATTTAGCATCAAGCTATCATAATAAAAGTGTCTTGTGTCTGACAGAACCTTTTCATCTTGCCAGAGCCCAACAGTTTCTGTGAGTTGTTTGTGGTCCTCTGACAAAAACAGATCTGAACGGTGCTGCACAGTGGCTTCGTATCACTCACCACAGGGGGCCAAGGATGAAAAATGGCAAGAGCCTCTGAGCCACAACTGCCTGGGTGGCACACGCCTCCCGTGAGGAGGAAAATGGGGTTTGCACCCACCGAGCGTCTTGCAGAGCAATTCTGTAAGGATAATCTAGTCGGTAGCCTGAAATTGCTGCCTGTCATCGTGACCCAAAAAGCCCAGGTACAAGGACAGAATTTCTGAGCATCCACAGATATCCAGGCAGGGCAAAGAGACCCTCAGGCAGCAAGGGCAGCCCTTCAGCCATTTCCCTCTCCTGCAGGACACAGCTGTTAAGCTAGCTTCCGGGTGTGGTAGATGACACTGTCTTGTCACCAGTGTTAAAGAGAGGCTACAGCATCAGTCCCAGTCACTTCTGCACACAGCAGGCAGAGGTTGGGAGGCGCCACTTCTGCCTCAGGCAGCAAAATATCTTGGACTGGTTCTGGACATATACACTTACCTGCGTGCATGTACATACAGAGGAGCCATGCCCGACAGCCCATTCCTGAAATGGCTCAATTTTAAACAGCTGCTCCTTTTCCTTCCCCACCCCATCACTCCAAGTTCAAATGCTGAGATGGTACCGAGATTAATCACTCTTCTGAGAAGTCTATTTTCCTCATGGTCACTGACATTGCAGATCACATTGCTCAAACATTACATGACTTAGTTGAGTTGAATCATCCCTCTAATTGCTTGTTTTTGATAGAGGACTTGCACTTGTGTAATACTTAAGGAGCCATTGGGTGTCTTCTGACATAAATACAAACCACAGAATACCGTGAACTTTCCAAGCATCATTGCGTATCTTGAAATAACCCAGCAACGGCTCAGCATCTGTTCCCTGCTCCAAATGACACCTCCGTTTTCCACTGTTGCTCCATTGTGAGCTCAAGCTCCCACATCCAAATGCACATATAGCTTCATTTTGGCTCACATTTAGGATGGCCAGGTGTCCTTCATAGAGGGCAGCCTTCTGTTGGAAGGATCCCTCTATTTGGAAGGTCAGTCACCCAAAGTTAAATTTAAGGATGAAGAAATATAACAAAACACATTGATGGAAATCAGGGAGAGCCTTTAAAAAGCCCTCCATCAAGAGCAACTCATCCGCAAACAGGTCATAAGGCATCTGATCAGTATTTCCCATCTTGGTGAGAGGTACTGTATTCCTAGTTAAATGAGAATGATTCCTTATTATTTCCATTTAGACATATACATTAACATGCCATTTTTGTGCAAGTGTATGCCCTCTTTTTCTCAATGGGTGCCTTGTGCATGCCTTGTGTTCCGTTGATTTTTAATACAGACTTCTTTCTCGTTTCCCCTTCATTCACAATTGCCACATGCCTTAAGCTTTCCCCCAGTGTTTCCTGCAATGCGTTCAGAAATGCCTTGACATTTCTAGCAGGTTTATCTCCCTCCATAGCAGCCAGAATAAATTCTAGCCTTTTTCTCCAAGGGTTGCCATCCAATCAGTGCTACATTGACAGACGGGGGTGAATGGGGGTGGCCTCCCGGAGAGCTAAACGGAAAGAAAAAAAACAGCCTCAGTGCTAGCCAATGGATGATTGACAATATGCATATATTTCAATTAATTAACTTGCACAAATAAGCAATGGCTCATCTTTCCTTCTCCTGGGAAAGACAGCAGACCCACACTTTATGCCCCATTGGCTCTCTTATACTCTTATAACAGGTTGTGTTTGCATGCCAGCAGATGTTCTGTGGCTGAAAAATCCCACAGTGGCTGCAGCTGGGACATACCGCTTGACAGTAAGCATTGCAAACACATTTCAAAACATTTGTTTTCTACAAGGGTAAGAACTGGGAATTTAGTAGATTTTTAAAAGAGATAAGAGCCGAAGTCGGGCTGTTAGAGGACTGACATATCAAGTGGGCCAGAGACAACTTTCATGTACCTGAAGAAGCTGATGAGTAGCCAGTAGCACGTCTGTTCTCAGAGGAAGATACACACACAATCGGCAAGTGAACATAACTGTCAAGAGCCTTTACAATTTAGTAAACACATCGCCTGTATCATCCTGTCAAGGATAAGGAGGAAATTAGTACACACAGAGTTGCAAATGTGTGGAGAAAAGTGTTGCATATGTCCAAAAAGGCCATGGAGCCCTTGATTCATCTAACAATAGGCCAAGTACCAAACAGAACACTAGCCCAACCCAATTTTGATGGTCAGAGGAGGTTAGGAAGGTGCATTAATGGTTCTCCACTGGCCTCTGTTGGAGGAGAGGGCCCTAGGCTGGTGGAAAGCTACAAATTGAAGCCATGATTCTTCCTGATGGAGCTGATTTGGGCCCTGGGGCTGGCATAGCCCTGCTTCTTTCATTACTCTCATTGTGCAAGGAGGAGTTTATGAATGCACTAGGCTGAAAAGCCTTGGGAGGCAGCTCTTCCACAGGGATGCTGTCAGCCAGAGGAGCTGGGGACAGGCCTGGAGACACTCTTGGGATCAGCCTTTGCCCCTCAAAAGACTAGAAGGGAGGTAAATGACTCCATGAATTCACCAAGCCACATGTGCACCTGGCTTGGGCAATACAGAAAAACAAGGACTGCTTTTTGCATTAGTTTGACTCTGTTTACCCTCATCAATATTGTGTAAGTGACCTACACGTTACCTGAAATGGGATGGTTTTTAAGTGGGGAATCAAAAGCAAACTCTGCCTGAAAAGAAATGGGATGGCATCCCATCCTACTTCAAGCATTCAATACATACTCTTCCTTGTGATAATAGCAGTGCTCTACAACTATCCCACATTTTCTCTTTGGAAGCTTGCTGGGTTGACTGCTCAATTCTAGTACATGTGAGTCGGTCTTAATTGTTGGGAAAGATGAATGGCTGATGCTAGCATGCACTTTGGAGTGGACTTGTGTGTGTCTGTGTGTGTGTGTATGCAATGTCCCTCACAGTGGAGACTACCACACTGTCCTGCTTGG
Organism: Varanus komodoensis; assembly: GCF_004798865.1. Taxonomy (NCBI): domain Eukaryota; kingdom Metazoa; phylum Chordata; class Lepidosauria; order Squamata; family Varanidae; genus Varanus; species Varanus komodoensis. The sequence goes on from NW_025335269.1 coordinate 36,672,973, forward strand.
CCTCCAAAATAGCTGTCTCCTAGAACCTCACACAAAGCAGAGGGCATTTTAAGCTTATAGGTAGATATTGTTGCTGGAAATATTTTCATGTGTCAAAGACTCGGCCTATTTAAGCCACATTTCTTAGCTGGTTTATACACAGGTAGTTGTGCATAAACTGATGCCACAGATTTTAAAAAGATAAGGGAAAGTTAGGAATTCCACACATAACAGCTGAATCTTCCACATCTTTATTCTAAAAGAAGCCCCATTATATTCAAGGAAATCTACTCCCACATCAGTGCACACAGAATTGTGGTCTTTAAAAGGAATAAATTATACTTACCCAGTTGACTGAGAAGAAATATTATACCTGGAACAAATAATTAAAAAGAAGTCTGGCATTTCTATTTAAAAAGGCTGCATTAATAATTCAATCTAAGCAGCCTTAATGCTTGTTTTATACAAACATGTTCGTATAGATTTTCTGGTTACATGTTTGCATTAGGTCATGTTTGAAAGGCAAATTGCATCTCAGGTAAAATACTGTCAGAAAACTCTTGCTTTTTACACCTGGCAACAATCCAAGATAGAATTAGGCATGCTCACTTAAGCCCACCAAAATCTGTGCCTCAGTTTGCAATTCCTCTTTCTCTTACATGTTCCTTATAGCAATCCAGAAATGATTATTATAAATAATGATTATTCAAACAAATAATTTGATCAGCTATGACAGTTCTTCAGCTGTAAATAAATGTGATATAAATTAAATGTCACACTTAAAATTGTTTTTTAATAGCAACTCACATAATCTCTTGAGATTGTAAAATATTTAGCATAACAAGCTGTTCTCTTTATGATCTGCATACTTCCCATAATACAAAGCACACAAAATCAATAGGAGCTATGTGTCGAGGGGATACTGAGCTGTCACTGCTGCTTTGGGTCACTTGAACAATCAAGGTAATCTGGCTTGACATAAATAACATGAGCAGTAACTTGACCAATATTTTTATTAACCTCCCCTTTCCTCTTCTCTCTCACAGGCTGTGCTATTTTTCTGTCTCCTCATAGGAGCAAGGCAAAGCTCAGGTGATTTATCTCAGGTTCCCCACATTATTATCCAAAGTTGCAATTTTATGCACAACTAGGAGTAAGCCCTTTTAAACTTATTGAGACCTACTTCCAAGTAAGCATGCAGTGGATTGCACTACCAGGCAATTATTCAAACAGAGAGGGGGAGCAATAAAGAGCTAAATGATATGTCATATCACTGTCTTACTGTTACTTGGCTTTCCAAGAATGTTTCTACTGGTTGGTTACCTTCCTATGAAGCCGAGCACTGGTGGATGCTGTTCTGATTGCACCATTTAGCTCAAGATCTACTTCCTATGGGACAGTGGTATCTACACATTTACTGTCCGAGAGCTAAAGATAATTTTGGATCATTTCTTGGGGACCACATGCCAGGGCTGAAAGCAAAAGGTAATATAACCAGATAGAAAGGTGGCACTGGCAAAATACCAAAACCGTCGGTATTATGAACTGCACATACAATAAACTAGAATATTTGCTTCTGTGATGTTTTTTATCTCAATATAGCGCGATGGCATGTGCGATCCTTCGAGCAGCAGGCCTTCAACCCAGCTGCTACTTCATGTAAAGAGGAAAGAAGCTAAAAACAACCCAAAATGTGTAAAATTAGAAAAAAATCTCTTCCTCATGTTTCTGGTTGGTGTCAATAAATATATTTTGTGTTATTTCGTTATTTTAAAAGTTGCGTTCCTACACTAAAGCAATAACCTGTATTTTTTAAGGTTTCTGAACTGGTTCAGGTTCAACAAAGACTTTCAAATAATGGTGCAGAGTCTGTTCTGGTTGTTACAAAAACACAAAAAGTATTAAAGCTTCAGGCTGAGTCGGAATCGCTGCTGCACAGCTTACTGATTTGCAAGTGACGGATCAGTGATTATCAAGAGGCTCTCTGTGCCATCAGATGCATGAGAACCAAGCACAGGGGCAGAAAATGGTGCAAGGGAACGAAGAAGCTGCATCCTCCACACCTTTCCCCAGATGTGCTCCAAGTGCATCCTGCATGAACAGCTGAGTCCACATAAGGAGGTTACAAACAGCTCCACGCTCCCCAGCTTTCCTTTTCCTGTCCCCACCCCAAATTTTGTTGAAGAGTGGAGCAGATGGGGAGTGTGCTGTGCAGAGTTCTGTTGTAATCACAGGCTTCTCTGCATCCTGTGTCAGGCTTCTCTGCCTCCCCCAGCGAGGAAAACCGTGCAGCCTCTCCATAATACACCCAGAGCCTTTGGCTACGCTTCTTAATCATGAGGAAAGTGAGCGGGGAGGAGTATGTACATTTCAATTTCTTGCCATCCAGAGAGTATCACGTTGTGCACATCTGGGGAGCATCAGAGCAAAGCTGCTATTATCTCTCAGACAGAATGAGAAGAAAATGTGAACCAAGGAATGGGGGGAACTCAGCATTAGCAATTTGGAGGTAGCAATTCCACAGGCCTGGTGCTAAGAAGCGTAAACAGAGTGGTGCTAATATAGCTTTTTATTTTGTGTGGGAGACAGGAGACTGACAGGTCTACAAGAGCATTTTAAAAAATCCTATATATCTATTCTTTTGTTCAAGAACAGGCAGATGGTATTGTTCAGTTGTGCCAACTCAGTAGCAGCCGCAGAAGCAAACAGAGGCTGCAAATGCAGAAGTTTAATGAGATTTGGGTTTCAAGGGCTCAGGCTGTGGAAGGCTGCCACATGACTACTAAACGTTGGTGTTGCTTTCCTGTTTTCCCTGAAGCGTGCTTGCCCTTATAAGGCTCTTATACACACAATAAAACAGAAGAGCTATCCTCTCTAAAGCCTACAGGGTAATCACGGAGGGTTTGCACAGATCATCAGGACTCAGAGGTCCTTACCTTAGGCTGTTACTTGGAGACAGTCAGGTGGAGCCAATGGATTCTCTGGAAACTCTCCTGGAGCACAGGGGGCATTTTGGTATTAGGGCTGGTAGGTGAGGTGTTTTTGCTGAGCCAAGAGGGGGGTCCTTCTCTTTCTAGCTGGGCCAGTCCCCTTTAAAACACCAGGCTCCATTTCAGTTGTAGTGCAGACACCACACCTGGTGTGTTGCTGCTGGGAGGGGAAAGACTGAGCCTTCCCTATCCAATTCTGTGACCTCCTTCCCCCACCGAATTTCCACAAGGGGGGTTTCTTAAAGTCTGCTCTGGAGCCAAGAGAAGCTTTTTAAAAGACTAATCGCAGCATGGGTGACATTTCCAAGGTGCGGGAGGCTTTCACATGTGCTTGAGGCAAAGAGAGCAGTGTGTGTGAATGTATGGATGGGGCCCAGGTAATCCCTTTGGGGCCCACATGCCCGCAATGGGGCAAAGCCATCCACAACTGAGTGTTTGTCCAGATCCCACCCTTGGTCCAGAAAGGATTCCCGAGCTCCGCATTACTACAAAGTTCCAAATTTGTTCCCAGCCATACAGGAAAGTAGAACCCTTTCCTCTCAGTAGCCGAAATTTGTTTTCAAAGGTACTTTTTGCTCTCAGCTAATATTAGTAAATTCCTGTCGATTTCATAAGTGTAAATTAAAGCAAGCTTGACCCATGAGAAAATATAAATAGCTGAAAAATGACTATCTAGTTGGATGGCAAAATGAGTGCAGACATGTTGGCTGCTTTGAGCTTATTTTAATTTGATTCTGTATTCCTGCAAAGTTGCACCACAAAGTCTGGACTTACTGGGAATGGTTTGCATACTTTAAAACCACCTGGGGAATAAACTCTTTATTTCTAATGTATGCTGTTGCCATCTAGTGTTAAGCACATGCCATTTGCTTAAAGTTTTGCTTTATGTGTTGGAAAAATAATCACCCTAGCCATACCTGCATTTCAAATGTGCGCGCACACACACACACGCACCCTAACACTTAGTTCTTCCGAGAGGGGAAAAATGTGCAGGCCCATAGCTCCTCACAGAATTCTCAGCATTCACATGAAACTGTTATTCACAAAACTCTTTCAGAAAACCTTTAAAGTCTGACTGATACAAGTTAAAAGTGTAAATACACTTGCAATGTACAACCTGCTTCCTTATTAATATATTTTATACACACAAGTCCTTTCATCCTGATTGCCTAATGTTGTAATACCTTACTGATGCTGATTAGATTTTTTTCCCCTTGATGTGAGAAAGCTATCAAAACTCTTGCATAATTTTCATTTAAATATAGACTAATTTTTTAAAATCCTTCCTTGCAGGTCAGGGGCTGTGCAGACAACAACACTGAGTCCCCAAAATTGGAATGCCTTTCCTCTCCTCCCTTCCTCCCTCCCAGCCTGGACCGAGAGCTCCCACAGGAAAAGATCTACTCAGAAGATGCTTCCAAGAGGCAGGAGGTTGCTAATACACCTTTTCGCCTACTGTCCCCAGTCCCACCCCCACCACTCTCCATTCCAGAAGGCTGGAGAGCCCCCAGAAATATGTGGGGGGGGGTGTCAGGAAATTAGCAAGGGAAAGGAGAAATCTGAAAGAGAATATAGTTTCTTTGCTTCGACAAGAGCTTCCTCTGGATTAGAAATGCTTCCAGAAACAAAGGAAGTTTACCTGTAGGCAGAAGAGCAAAGCTTGATTTAACCTCCAGCTACTTTAAATGCATGGCATGCAGCTGATCCTAGCATTTACTTTAGTGTAAGTGTGTGGGCCCTGATCAAGACTGGGACCATTATGCGTATATGTGTGTGTGTTGTGGGATAAACCTTCCCATCCACCCTCTTCTTCACCAAACTCACCTTCACACAGAGAATGAAACAGAGGATGATTCCACTGGCATTGATGGAGGGTTTTATTTATACGTGTGTATATGTGTGTGTGGGTGGATGTGCATGCATGGGTGTGTGTGAATTTGTGTTGAGAAAGGAGCTGGATGGAGGTTTTAACCTTTTCTGAGCATGGTGGACCCAGTTCAGATCAGTTGCTCATGTGCAAACACCATCATTTTTTAACAGTTAGAAATGGATCACCTGTACACCACATATTAAATGTAATGGTAGTTTTGCCTGCTGAGACTATGATCTAGAAGTGAACAAGGCTGAAAATACACCTGAACACCTTACACTGTTTACAGCCGGAGTGCACATCTGCAAGAGATCCAGGCACCAGTTTTGCCTGCATCTCCCACCATGTCCCCAGCAGGCTGCACCATGTAGCACAGGGGTCTCAAACTCAACTGACCTGGGGGCCGCTGGAAGTAGAGTCTGGGTGAGGCTGGGCCTCATCAAGTACTCCACCCCCGTGGTGGTGGTGGAGAGCCGCTCATCCCATGGCCGGCCTGGGCGCCGCCGGCGCTTTGAAGCCCGCAGGGCCCCTCCCCCGTGCCCCACCTGGCCCGGCAATCGGCCCGCGGGCCGCGAGTTTGAGACCCCTGATGTAGCGGGAAAAAAGCCAGTTTGGTGGCATACCACGCCATCACAAGAAAAGGATACATTTACCTCATGCGCAAGCTAAATAGGATCCTTTCAGTGCTTTGCAGCTACTACAGAGTGTCTGTTGTTGTTGTTGTTATTATTTGTCTAGCAGAAGCTGCACAAGGAAGTGGCAGGACCTATATGTTGCAGTTCTACGGTTCTGGAAAACAGGCGCAGTCTGATCAAGCCCTAGCTCATGGGATGAACTTCGGTGGCTGACCTTAGCCTCTGTATCTCTCTTCGCCTATCCTACCTCACAGGGTTGTTGTGTGGGTAGAATGGTGAGGGGGCAGAACCATGTATGCCCACTTGTACTTGTTGCAAGAAAGGCAGGTTATTCATAATATAACCAATGTGTGTTTATTTATTTACCTGGTGTTGGATGCTTGGATCCAAAACCACTGAATGCAGCTGCAGTTCAGTGGCAGCACAGGAGCGCTGCATGTGGAAGGCTCCAGGCTCAGTTTCTGGTTATTACCAATGACAAGGATACGGGAGGAGTAGTATTTGGGACCTCTGCCTGAGACCCGGAGAATCCCTGGCACTCGGGCTCAAAAGTACTGGGATCCATGGACGAACTGTCCTGCCATATATATGCCAATGCATCTGTGGAGAATGCCCCAGCATCCCAGTTCCTGCCTGGCTGTTTCCAGTTCTGGAGGCGTGGGGTGAAGCGACCCCCTGCTGCATTCTGTGCGTCGCCATTGCTGTGAGCCGTGCTCCCCGGCCGAGTCTTGTAGATGCCTGATGGTGTCCCAGGATTGGCACCGGAGCTGATGGGAGCGCTGTGCTCCATTTTAGCGGTGTTGTCAGGAAGAGAAAGAGCAGGGAGGACTGCTGCAGTGGGAGTGCTTTCCATCTCTGCCGGCCCTCCCCCAGTGCCACCCGCTCGCTCCCTTGCGCTGGTCGAGGCAACAGCATTGCTAAGACGACATGACTTTTTGTTTTCCTTTGCAACCATCAGTGTGGGGTTCTGCTGGCACTCGGGGATTTAGAGCTGTTCAGGGGGCATTAGTCAGGGCAAAGCATCATAGTGCAAAACTCCGGGGAGAGGCAGATACTCTGAGCCAAAAGCAACATGCTTTTGAATCAATGGGGATCAAGCTGCAATAACAGTGAGTGTAACTCTTTCCATGTACGATTAAGCACGATTAAGGGCCAAGCTGATGTGTAATTGATAACCAGGTCATTAGAACCTACACCCATCCGTGGACAGCAGACATGGATTCAAAGGAAATAATTTTTATTGGGACTACAACACAGAGAGATTTAACCCCTTCTGCCCCATCTAGAAAAGCTTGATGAAGTTTTTCCTACCCACATGTGAGTATATGCATTTGGGAAATTGGGAAAATTCATCTCCTCTCAGTTAAATCTCTGCTCCACATATTCTGATAAAAATGAGGTGGAGCAGGAAGAGAGGGTACTGAACTTATTTTGATTGATTGATTGATCAATCGATTGACTGATCAGTTGATCGATTTCTGCCAGAAATAAATGGTTTGATGATATGGTTTCTCATGGCTTGAGAGTTCCAACAGTATGATTCCCCCCCCCCCCCCCCAAAAAAAAAAACCTTGGCATGCCCTCTTTGTGTTACATGTCTTGGAACATTCATCCTGATGTAGCTCATCCAAACTATCCCTAGCTATGCATTCTTGACAGAATGCTTTGTGGCTTCTCGTAACTGTTTTCTTTATGACTTTCTCACAGGAGCTTTAATTTTTTAAGGCAGTGCTTCTTCCATATGGCAAAACAGTGCTACTTAGCCTTTATGATTAAACACTAATGAAAAACTCAGTTGACTGCGAAAGGAAACGAGAAGGCTTCCCTCCTCCTTCTAATGCATTTTGTAAATGGGACATCGCTGTCCATATGTTTGCCTCAATTTCTCTTTCCCAAGCACTCGTGCGGATGTTTTTGTAAAGTGATTTCATCAAAGGAACAGAAGTACCATGCCAAATCCTCCATTGATGGATGAATGAATGACTAAATGTTCCACTTTTGTAATGCTTTTCATCCATCCTCCCGTCTCAAAGATTTATAACCATAGAATTGCTGCCACCTCTGCTTTCCCATTCCTGACAGAAGAATTTGCACGTGCCGCCAACTGCTACATGCCACAATTCTGCGGTGTGTCTATTTTCCTTAGCAGCCTGTTTCTGAATGCTGCATCAGAGTAAATAACTTGAGAGAACATTTTTTTCCGTTGAAATTACACCTCATTGAATAAACCAAAGAAAATGGCTATCATTTATACCATTCATTCTTTTAATGATGGCTTCTATAATCTTGGTCTGGATTATACTACTTTATTGCCTGTAGTAAACTTCCAGAAACTTGCAAATTTTTTGTATAGTAAATATTTTGGAGAACAGGGTTTTGCTATTAGAGAAAGATTTCCTCATATTTGTGGTTGTAATAAACACAGCAGTTCTCATCATCCTTTGTAAAACAACAACACTATTGTACAGCATCAGGGATTAGAACCCATACTGGGTGCTTTGTCCATTGCACAGTTTCTGGGCTCAGTTGGAGCTTTAAAGCCCTTCTTGGATTGGGACTGGGATACCTCAAAGGCCAGACACAGGGCTCATTTATGAACTGCCCAAGAAGAGGATATGCATCCTCAAAAAGAAGACAAGATAATTGCATACAATTTCACGGGCTTCTTTACATGTAATGCTGCTAATCTTGAAATAGAGGGGGAAACACAGTTCACTTACCATAGGGTCCAACATTGACTAGGTGGCGATGCCTGTCCAGTCGGCTGCCCAGGTGCTGTTGATGGGCAGCTTTTTGTATGGTCTCAATCTGCTTTACTGCAAGTCATCCTTAGCTTGGGCGGGGGGAGGTTTGTTTTAGGTTGCCGTGCATCCTGCTTTTTTGGAGGCCAGTACTGGATCTGAAGGGCTTTCAGAGGGCACTGATTTGTAAGTGTCCTTGCCATGAAACACTGTGCAGTTCAGATCCAATTCAAATCCAAGGAGCCATGAGATGATAGAGCAGGGACTATTGACAGTTAGCTGCTGGGCACCACACTAAGCAGGAACTCAATTAAACTGGCTAGTCTTCTCCACTATGTTTAGATTAATGTTATTCTCCTTTGAATTGTACAGTAATCTCTAAAACGTCCTCCCCCTCTTGGATGTACACTTTAACACGGTGTGGAGGTTTAAGAATGTCAGAGAAGCCAAAAGCAATGCAGGCAGGAGGACAGACCATCTCACTAGGCTGGTCTCCTAGCAGGGCCAACAAGATAAGAATGGTCAAAGTGAGACACCAAACTAGGATGCACCCACCCACTTCAGGAGGAATGGTCACATCTACAGAAGAGCATGGACCCCCCCCCCCAATGGTGATGGAGGAGGAGAAACTTCTGAAGAGGAGCTACTGGGCAGTGCTGGTAGCTGCAGGAGACACTGGCGGAGGATCTTTCATGGACAGCAGCAGTGACGCTCAAGCTAAGTTTTGTTACTACTGCACAGAAGAAGGCAATAGGAAACCTCTTCTGCATTTTCTTATCTCTGAAACCTTATGATGAAATAATCCAAAATCAAAAAGATAAAAGACCACTCTCCTGGTAGGAAGGCACTCAACCAGCTACTGGGGGAGAGCAAAGGACAACTATGAATAGTGCTGTTGTTAATGACACAACAGAAAGGAAGTCTAGTGATTGACATGCACAGAGGTGAAAGGAGTCTGATGCTGTACATACATACAATTGGAACATGGAAGGTGAGAAGAATGAATCAAGGCAAGCTGGAAACCGGAAAGTGGGAAATGGAACAGCTAAATATTGCAGTACTGGGTGTAAGCGAACTAAAGTGGATTAGAATGGGCCATCTTTTTGCCAGACAAAGACAAAATGTTTTACTCTGGAAATGACAAACCTAGGTGAAATAGAATGTCTCTAATACTGAGGCCAGATGCAATATAGGAGTAAAGTATGATGCAAAGTCCTACTGAATCATATTAATAAAAATTATCAGAAAACCTATTAATATAACGATCATTCAAGACTATGATCCAACAACAGATGCTGTAGAAGTAGAAATGGAAAACTTTTATGCAACCAACCAGGAAGAAATGGATAACACACAAAAACAAGACATGCTGATAATCCTAGATGACTAGAACACAAAAATAGGAAACAAAACAGAATCAAAAGTTGTAGGAGTTTGGCCTAGAAGTATTCAAGATCATACCACAAATAAACATTGGGTACTAAGGTGCACTGAAGAATTTCAGAATAAGGTCAGCCTATGCTTTATAGACTACAACAAAGCCTTTGAATATGTGGATAACAATAAGCTCTAGATGATCCTAAAAGAATTGAGTGTGCCCTAGCACTTGATTATCCTGATGCATAACCTGCATTGTGGACAAGAAGCTACTGCTAGAATAGAATATGGAGAAAGAGAATGGCTTCCTATAGGCAAAGGATTCAGAGAAAGCTGCAGTTTACACTCTCTTTATCCTGTACAGAGAATATCTCATAAAAGAAGTTGGATTAGGATCAGAGGAAGGAGTGAAATTGGTAGAACACACACCAGTAATTTAAGATATGCAGATGATACCATATTGCTGATGAAAGGAAAGAAAGTTTAAAAACAGAAATGAAGCTGAATGTTAAGAAAAAAAATCATGACTACAAAAGAATTACAAAACTTTCCTGACAACAATGAAGAGACTAATTCTGAAATATTTTGTATACATTGACAAAGTCATTGATTCAAAGGGAGACTGCAGCCAAGAAATATGAAGAAGACTGAGACTTGGAAGGGCAACAGTGAAGGAACAGGAAAGGTAATTAACTCTAAGGATATTTCATTGGAGACCAAGGCCAAGATCACTCACACTATTGTATTCCTGATCACTGTGCATGGGTGTGGAAGCTAGAAACTGAAGAAAACTGACAAGGAGAAAATGGATGCATTCAAAACATGGTTCTGGAGGAGAGCTTTACAAATACCCAGGACCTGCAAAAAGTTGAACATGTGAGTCCTAGAGCAAATCAAGCAAGAACTTTCCCTGTAAGCAAAAATGAGAACACTTAAGCTGCCACACTTTGGACATGAGAAGACAAGACTCACTGGAGAAGACAATCATGCTAGGGGAAGTTGCAGTCAGAAGAAAAGGAAAACCAAGTATGAGGTGAGCCTTGAATTTGCAAGATTCAAATGAAGGACTGTGAAGGATGGGATATGTTGGAGGCATTCATTCATAGGTTCCCCATAAGTAAGAGACAACTTGATGGCACCTAACAACAATAAAAAATCCATCTCTCTGTATGTTTATATATATGATATATATCCATAAACACAGGGAAATTGTATGGAAATGAACATCTGCTTTTGTCATTTTATTGGGTGTGGGGGCGATACCTAAGTACCTACCCTAAGCTTAACAGGAGTAAACATACCCAAGCAGTGCCGCACTCCTGCTACGGTGGGTTACAGAATACCCACAGCAAACTCTTCCAGAGACCTCTAAGCAGAAGCGAGGCAGCCCTCCACAAGGAATGCTTGAGCAGTGGATTTCCTGCTCTTGGAGAGAGTTGGGGTGAGCAGAAAGTAGCTCAGGATCTAGAGGTGCCTCTTTGAGCAACTTGTAGTAGGCTGCTGAGGACCGTTTGCTCCCAGTTGTTCGACAACAGCAGCAACAAAGGGCCAATCAACTCTGGGCTCAGTTCTGACACTGCAAGCACATCTTTGAGCTGAGCATATAGTCACAGTCCCCCTGATCTTTGATTCTGATAGCATGTTCCCCACCACCCAGACAGAGGAACTGTTCTTCACCTGCATCCTGTTGACATATCCTGTATTTGTCAACAAATTCGCATCTTGAAAACCTGAAATTTGCATGGCCGTTTCCTGGATGAGAAGATGATTGAATACTGAGGTGCCTTTGTAAGAGTTAAGGTCTTGGGATTCCCAAACCAGCTTTCATCCTAGGTTTCTAGTTTGCCACTGGGAAAGGAAACAAGGGAGGGGAGGAAGCACGGGCTATTCTTTCATGCACAGTTCAGCACAGGAGCCACAACTGAAGCCAGACTGCTCAGGGATGGAACGAATAAAGCCAACCCTTTGCTTGGTTGCCATCAAACATGAAAAGTATGAAGCAAACCTGCTTAAGCAGTGAGGCATGAAATGAAAAAATGTGCTTGCAGCAGCTGACTGGAGGGAGAAGAGCTGTGTTATGTGGAAGGCTTGGTACAACTTTCCCTCATGCATAAAGTCGCCCCCCTCCCGTTTTATGTGTGAATGGAATCGGTATTCGGAATGAGACATGCCATGACTATTTTGACCCATGGGTACCAAGACAGATAGGCTTTTTAAGAGATAAACACACAATCATATACCTGATACTAAGTATGCCTGGTGCATAATTCATTGCCATTGAATAAATCTCAGGAAAGAGGAAATTATCTCTTTAATTCAAATTAATTCAAGAAAGAAGGCCTTGATTTCTAATTTGGCATTAGCTATTCTATCACATTTCAGCTCAAACGCATGACATCTTTCCAAGGTGTAAGTCAAAAAGATGTGATGAATCTATTGATCAATATGGAATTGAAGCATCATTCTGAAGCCAAAGAATTAATCTGATGGGAGAGGTTAATCGTGATAATTAATGCTCAGCATCAGTGAATACATTCTGTAAAATGTGATATTTAAATACAGGGCAGAAAGAAAACATTCAAGTTCATTTTCAGTCTACATTTAATATCCTTTGGCTGAATTTCTCTATCCCAGTAGTTGAATGGAATGTGTGGAAGTTGCATGTTGCAGTGCAGGGCTGGTCTCACATATTTTGGTGCCAGAGATGGAATAGCAAAAGGCAATGCTTTTTCCAGGTCAAGTTACATAGTATTCAAATTAGGCTGTATTATTTCAGCAGCTGAAACAGAAAATTTCACATATTCCTGCCTGGGAGTAAAAATGCAACAACAGTAACTCGCACAACTAATGATTTCCTGTTCCTTGGCTTACATTGACTAACAGCAGGGTCAGCCCTGTGCGAGTCCTAAACACACTTATTTGGACATTAACATCCCAGCATCTTCCATGGAAGCCATATACTTCCAAGCAAATGTGTCCCATATTTTGAGTTAAATTACTGCCATAATTAACTGGATCAAAGAGTAGGAGAGGCATGATTTTCCTGCAAAAATTTAATGGTGATGGGAGAGATGTTTTAAATATGCAATACAGTGATACATGCAATTTAAAAATGCATTTATTCATTGCTACTACTTTTTTAACAAATCTCCTGGGCCTCAAGAATGGGCTTTGGAGAATCTGTGCAGAATGCGTCTTCTTCCTGTTTTCTCTGCGTGTTCTTAGGCCTAACCAGTGCTTTTTTTGTAATAAAAAAAGGTGCCAGAACTCATGAAATCATTTACCTTTCACATGTAGTCAGTCACTGTACACACACCCACACACGTCAGTTGTGTAACGAAACATAACGGTCGCCACCTGCAGTAAGCACTCAGCACGCGACCACACGACCAATCACAAGCCGAGCAGCGCCATCACAACCAGCGCGGACGAAGTACGCATGCATCGGATTCGACACACGAGCAGCCCGCATGCACCGTTTTAATGATTTTGTCGCCAACCTGCTATGCTCGATGGGGCGATTTGAATCCACGTGGACCAAACACCAAATTTTCAAAAGTTACTTTTAAAACTTGGAAAATATGTCAAAAAAAGGTGCCGAAACTCCATTCCAGTGCGTTCTATGACAAAAAAAGCACTGGGCCTAACCTATTATTGAATGTGCCCACCTGTTTCAGTTAAGGTATTTCTGGTACTTTGTACCTACCTGTTTTGCCTTCGACCTCTCATATCACTTAAATGCAGCCTCTGAGAACTTCTCTGTAATCATTCAGCTTTCCAGCTGGACATTATGTGTATTTGCTACTGATTGGAAAAGTTGCCAGAGGATGCCATCTTCCCTCAGAAGCTAGACAGGTAAAGGTGATGATGACTGAGCTGTGTATTTTTATTGTATGATTGAGCTTTGTATTCCTTTACTTTTAGTGGAAGAGAGGTCTTCTACTAAAAGTAAAGAAAGACAAAGAGGAAAAGGATTGTGCAAGGATTCTTAGGTTTGCCTTTATTCATATTTATGTTCCTTCACAGTTTTTGCAGAGGAGTCTGCACAACACCTGTAAAATGTCAAACCAAAATGAGAAAGTGGGGGAGTGTAACAGCAGGAGCTTGTTTGTTCTTTAAACTCAGAGAAGGATGATGGAAGGGATGGGGAACAACACAGAAATTTAGGAAATTGCTAATGGGTTGAATAGTGAAAAAGGGTGCCGCCTGACCATCTCCTAAATCCCGTTCACAAGATGGCAGATATTTTATGACCCTGTAGCTCCAACCAATATAAGGAAGTTCTAGAGGTCTCAGATACATTTGGGACTGGAAATATTCCCACTGCAACTTTTCCAACCCGTCCTCAGATTGGTGCAACAAGATCTTACATCCTTACATGAACATGCCCCATTCCCCAGACCAAAAGGAAGTTTTACAGAATCAATTAACCCCACATCTCCACCAGCCGATCAGAAGCAAGGGCATTCAGATTTGGTAGAGATTGTATTTTTCATTGCCCAGGCATGCTTTCTGCAGAGAGAACATGGAAATGCCAAGCACGCCTCCAGGACTTGCAGATCTAAGTAAACCTAACCCTGAAAATCAGTATCATTTCTGATTAGGAGACTCCTTCTCCACCTAAACTTCAATGTGAAGAACAGAAGAGATTCCCCAGATTTTGCACAACTTGTTGGAAGAGGAACCAATGAGAAAGAGTAAAAAGAGAGTGCCAGTTGGAAAATGCTTTCTTGTCCTGTACAGAACATTCTGGAAATGTTTTTCCTCAGAGAGGGGCTGCTTGACTTCCGTTAGTCATCTGAGACAAGTAGCCCACAATGAAGGTAAGAAACATTTTCTGAAACTTGTTGCACAACAGTAAAAGATTTTCCATAGATACCTGAAATTTCCTGTTTACTCTCCTTCATCAGTTTTTTTCCCTCACTTGTTTTATCACAACCTGTTGGAAGCCATTGCAACAGAAAACTCCAGTCATTTCCCCCCTCTACCTGGAGAGGTTCTAGGGCTTCATGAATAAACAGAAAGTTTCCTATTTCTAGGAGCCTGCTGTGAATACTTTGGCTGGATAAGAAAGAATGAATGCAGAGACACCATCTCCAATAATACTCCAAGATGGCTTCGCAAGAAAACTGTCAGATACAGGGGTGTATACATGTGTGTGTGTTGTGATTACTGTATTTCTGAACTTAGCACTGAACATGTTTGCTTTTTTTAAAAAAACAAACATCTGAAATATTTTCCTAAATATTTTTGTAGGACTTCTGTACACAAGGCATTTATTGATCCTGATTCCTCACTCACAGAAGTTTTTAACATGTATTTTTAATTTTGCAATGGAAAAACCAAAACATACCACACCTCACTATTCAATAATAAGAATAAAAAGATACCCATGTTCTTTTGGATTATATACCCATTTCTTGGAATTTGATGCGTGGTCAACTTAAATGTACTTTCCATGCCCTTTTGAAAGCTAAAAGGCTAGTATTACAACCTTGGAAGTATAAACAGCCATCTGTAATAACACAATGCACGGAAGAATTAATCAAACTTTAAGTTTTTGAATGTGTGACCCTAATGTTTTACTGTACTCATAGAACTTTGTGGGGTCTTTTCATGAGGCCATCCTCCTCCAGGGCTTCTGCCATGTATTCCAGCAATTTTTACAGCCTTTTTTTAAAGCAGGAGAATAAGCTATCAAATTTCAAACAGGAACAAAAGCCTTGTGTATTGTCCCAATCCCACCAAACTGCAGCTATACTGTGCCACCTTGTAGTCCATTAACAGAACTAACAGAAAGGCAGAGAAATGCCAGCCTTGGGGATGGAGGTGGGGGGGGGGGGGAGCCTGTGAAAGGACCAACTTTTTGACCCTCCATGAAAAGGGGAAAAGTGGTGTCCCTCATGTAGAGAAGTCAGCAGGCTGCTTGCCTTCCACTGCTAACAAGCATGCCGGGTTGGTTAGATTTTGAAAAGCAGAGGAGTTCTTGACTTTTCCATCTCTATTGATGGGGGTTTGGTAAATTGGCTTGAGACAGGTTTTAGTTTTAGAGGTTTTAAATTTTTATTTAGAGGATTTTGCAGGAATGGGTCTAGTAAGGCCACAAGATGCAGTACCATGTAGAGGTTTTTTTCAATTATTTTTTTCTCCCTCACTAATTCAACCTCCACCCACACCCCACTGACCTGGCTTGATTATGTTGACTTGAAGTTCCACTTTATCATTTTTTTAACAATATCCCCAAATTAAACATATGAAAGACTAATGTAGTTGACATATTTCAGATTAATTAATTCAGAGATGCTGCCAGGCTCTGTGCAAGTAACAACATCCATTTTAGGGGAAAATATTGCAGAGACCCATGATTTTTTCTTTACATCGTAAAAAAAGCATCCAGGGTTCTGTGTCTTCAAATATAGTTACAACCTATTTTCCTTGCAATAAAGACAAAATAGTACATAATGATTGGACTAAAAACCAACCTTATGAGCTGGCATTTTCAAATACAAGAACACTGTATCTTCTTTACCACCTTAGACTCTATTCACCAAGCCTCTCTTCCTCAGAGAAATATAGGTCACCATGTAACAAATATTAAAAGAACTGTAGCTTAGTTGTGGGGTTGCTGAAATGCTGCAGTGGAGAGGTTGTTCCATCGATGAGGAGCCACCACAGAGAACTACCCCCCTCTTGTCACCATCGTCTGAACCTCCCTCAGAGTTGGCACTTGGAGGAAGGCCCCATAGGTTGAGCTTAGTGTCTGAGTAGGTCGCAGTTGGGATAAGTGTTCCGACAGGAATTGCCATTCCAAACCATGTAAGGCTTTGCAGGTTAAAACCAGCAGATTCTCTTGTCTTAGAGGAACTCCATGTGTCTGTAGCTTCTTTGCATTCAAGTCTTCAAAAAAGAAAAATGTTAAAATCCATTCCCCCAATGTTAAAATCCATGATTTACTACCAGAAAATTGACAATGTATCACGAAAGTAAAAAGTTTTGACTACATCAGCCAAAGAATGGATAAGAAAAGCATTAACAAAGGGGGCTGGCATTTCTTCAGCACTGTCTTGAATTGTACAGACTCATTTTTTCCTATTAATATGGTTTTGCATTATGGTCTTTCATGTTGTATTTGGCCACAAGCCATGTTCAATATGCTTGAACCAGCGTGACCATTTCCCCCTCCATTTACTCTCAAATTGCTGTTAAAAATAGCCTAGGTTCTTATACCATATGTATAGGTTGGGGCAGAATAAAGGGTGGGGCAGGCCTATATAAGCACAAACTAACCCCTTTTCTCATTTACAGGATCACTTAACAGAAAATGCTCTGAAATTAAGTCAAGAGGCACAAAAGAGGGAAAGCAGCATCCTGAGGCTACTGTCAGGGCCCTCAAGCAGTAAAGACGTGGGCAAGGTACTAGGTCAAATGGCAGGAAATGCTTTGTTTTTAATGTAAAGAACAATGTGCTGTTCTTTCTAAAAACAGCAATCATGTATGTGTTGCTGTTTACAGAAAACCTCAAGGAGGCCTTGGTCCTGAAAACCTTCCAGGTCAGCATCTACCTTGTTTTCTTGTGGTACAAGGAAAGAAGCATTTTTTAAAAAGGAAACACGTGGGTGTGCAAAGCCCTGACGATGATACAGGCAAAGCAGAGTATTGGAGAAATGTAGGAGGGAACTGTAGGGAAAACCAGGAATCTACTGATTTAACTGTTGTTTCTTGCAATGGATATCCCCCTCAGTGGCCCTCCCCACCTAGGAAATCAAGCAAGAGCATGGGTTATAAGTGACTGTGTGTGCATCTGTGTATGAGAGAGAAGGTTGTATATAACAAGTATGTCTTCCCACACCCACACCCTTTTCCCTGACCTTGGACTTGTGTACATGTGTCCCAGCAATCTGTATTGTCATTTAGGGCACTTGCTAACTTGTTGAGGCCTGCTGTTATGATTGTGAAAGAGGGATCTGGGATCATAACACACGAAAGGGAGACCAAAACACCTATATATACACAAATGGTTGGATAGACTGAGTGGTGATGAGGATAATGGTAAACTGAGCTGCTCAGTTTTTAAAACGGTACTTGCATCATAACTATTTTGCTCATGGTCACACACTCTTTAAACATACTCAAGTAGGTGGGAGTAAATTCTGGAAAAGGGAACAGAGAACAAACAATTCAACAAAGGGAGATAGTACTGGAGAAGAAGGTTATTAAAATATTAAACAGCTACAAGAACACTCTGCCTGTAAAAATCAAATACCTCCAAAGAACAGCTCTCTTCCAACTACAGGCTCTCAGGATGCATGGCAACTGTTTGGAACGCTCTGATAACAAAGGGCCTTTGCTGTGAAGGAAGAAACCATCGCTGGTTCAAGCAATGTGGGGTTTAGTCGAGAGGATCACACGCCCCTTGAGAGACCTGCCTGAACTAAATGTCCCAACCTCTTCAGCAGGCAGTCCTGCCAAGAGAGAAGACTTGGTTCACCTAAAGGCCTTCAGTGGTCGGTTTGCTCATCCAACATGTCACACAACTCCTAAAATCAAAGGCAGACCAGCATTTCTACCTGACTCAGCTTAGGCTCTTACCACAAAGCCTAAGTTTAGCCAGTACACTTTGTACTGGCCAGTACAAAATACACTTTGAAACCTTATTTAAACTTATCTGGCCTGGGGTTGTCTCATATAAGGAAAACAGGAAAAAACTACAGACAAATTCTTTTAAAATCCCTTAAAGAGCATTTGATTGGGAAATATGCCCATGAAAACCACTGCATGATAGAGCTTTGGGCTGACTGATGCATGTCTAAGACAGGCCTAGCCATGTCCTCGTTTTTTTGCAAAATGTTCCACCATTTGATAATTTATTTCTAAATTACAAAAATACTGTTGTGGAATCTGTTTAAATTGCAGCACTGCTGCAGGAAAGTAAGAAACTGCTACAGGATCTGCATGACCATGTACAGGTACCTGTCCTATTATGAAAACTCAGACCAATTCTTGCAGGGTGGCTTCTCTGAGGGCAACAAGCTACCCTCACAACCCATGGCTTGTTGTAGAGGTCGTTGTATGCACAATAGGTTGTTGCATCATTCAAACCCAGGCAACGGACCCTGTCATTGGTGCAAGAAATCAGCCACTGATTTGCTTTGCAAGTATGCCAAAATCCTTTTAGCACCCTTGCCAAGCATGCCCTCTTGCCCGCAAGCGCCGGCTGCTCCAAAAGTGCCCAAGTGGCCATGGCTTCCCCCAGCTGATCTTGCTGTCACATATATCCAAAGGTGCAAATAATGTTAGCACTCAAGAAGGGGGTGGCAGCTCATTCAAGCCCTTTGTAGGCATGTCATGAGCGGAGCTGGCTGGAGCCATGGGTCAGACTAGATGGCCCAGGAGACTCCTTCTGACTCACTCTGTGTCTATGTTTCTAAGATTCTCATTTTTGTTTTTAAACTTACGTATCCTAATACTTCTTCCTATTGGTCCCTGGGGCATGACGAGTTCATAAAGGATCCCCCATCAGGTGACCTTTGCATCCATGGCAGCAGTTCAAGAGGTGAGACTTCTGGGCTGGTGGGATTTCCAGCTGGGGAAGTACTAAAGGGCCATAAATCATATTCCATCCTGTGACCGGCGGTGGGGGGGGGGGTACCTGTGAGTTTGGCTGAAAGTGGCTTTTTTCACAGCTGCTGTAGATTAGGGAAACATTTTGTGTGCTCAAAGTACATAAAAATACATTTCTCAAAAAACGGATTAACAGCAGGTTTAGGAAAAATCAATAGGCTTTTTCATGCAGCCCATAGATCTCATTACCGCAGAATGACTGCTACATCCTATAAAGATGTATATGAAGAAGGAAGTTGTTCATAAAGCATTTCACTGATGCTTGACTGTGAAAGAAACTGTATGTAAGGGTTGTGTTTAAATAGCCTGCTCAATCGTGTCTTGAAGCTTGTTCACAATCGCATGCTGATTGTGTTTGTTGTTGGCATACATCTCCCACTTGGAGGGCACGCTGATCATTTCATGCTGCTTCTCAGTTCTAATATAGATCTTAGTAAATCACCATTATCTAAATTGCTATATTAAAATGGCAGGTCCATTATATGTTTGAAAAAAAGATTAATGAAATGCAAGCCAAAGTCACTCACTGCAAAAAGCCCCTGATGAGGAAGGTGCTTGTGTATTTGGAGCCGTTTCTCTTTCTGTCTCAGCGCACCACAAGATCTCCCTGTGATGGAGCCAATGTTCAAGCTGCTCCTTGGTGTTTAATAAAATATTAAACACACCTTAATCATTCATTTGCAATCTAATCCAAATGTATCTGAGTTTATTGGAAGCAGTCCACTTTATTATTATTATTATTATTATTATTATTATTATTATTATTATAACATTTCTATGCCGCCCCTTGCCGAAACCTCGGGGCGGCTTACACTTTTTTCATTGCATAGATAAAGTTTTGTTTTTGAGTTAAATAGATGGCATAGCTGCATCTATACAGGGGGATCTACTGAGATCATCTATTTATTACATTTATATCCCGCTTTTTTCTTATAACCAACTTCTTTCTCTTCCTCCTGCTCTCAAACTTATCCCCGCAACAACCCTGTGAGGTAGGTTGGGCTGAGAAACTGTGACAGACTCAAAGTCACCCAGTTGACTCTATGGCCAAGCAGGGACTAGAACCCAGATCGCTTGAGTCCCAGTCCCCCGCTCTTAACCACCATACTGGCTCACCATCTTGCACAATGAAGGTTATTTCTTAAGCAGATTCAATGCAAAACCGGTGCATTACAGTGGTTGGAGAACTAAAACGGGACTGCAGAAACCAGTATTTAGTATACTGTGTAATAAAGCGGAACATAAGTTTAATAATAAATAAATACAAATGAAGCTCACTGTGTGCCTTTGGCCTGGTCACTCACCCTCAGCCTCACCTATTATACAGGGTTGTTGTGAAAACAATTGCACAATTGTTTAGGAAATTTAGAAAGTTAGGCTTGCCACTTTGTTTTTTCCTAACAGAGGCTCTGTCCTCAGCCTTCACCCAACAACTGTAAAAATTGTACAGAAATTTGTTTGGGTGCTATCTTACTATCTCAGGCCAATTTTTGATGTATCTGGAGATGGCAAAATAGCCCATCATCTCAAATATGCCTGTACTTTCATAAGAAATATGTTTTCAACTTAGTTAAACATTGTAGAAAAGCATAAATTGTCATGAGTAAAATTTTCTTATTATAAACTATTATTTATTGGCCATATGGAGTGATTTTCCAGTCCCAAAAAAGATGCTGTCTGGTGCGGTGAAGGTTTACCTAATGAAGTTCCGCAGTTTTTGCCTACCTATGGAAAGCAGCATACTTTAAGGTGCAATTCTATGCAAGTTTAGATAGAAAAAAATGGGTTCAGCAATGCTGGCTTGGACATTCTGGGAATCTGAACTTGTGCAAGATTGCCTGCTAAGTTTGCTTCCTTTGTCCAGTTTTCTTTGGAAAAAGCCTGGGGACATTTTTATATCTAAGTTGACTGTGTTTAAATCTGCAGAAGGAAAGAAATCACGGGGCAGGATCCCATTAGGCTTAGGGAGAATTCTGAGGGACGAATTCTGGCCAATTGAAAGATTTCAAGGTTCCAGAGAGGCGCGTTTTATTCGGGAAAATTTGTCCTCTTCCTCAAGCCTGATCTACGGCTGCACAGGTTAATGCTCACTTTCCCGGAAGTAAATGCTTGTTTACTCAACTGGTCTCACTCCCGAGTAGCCGTGCCTAGGATTGCGCTCTTAATGTTTCGAGCAACCCAATCCTATTCTAAGTAAATCCCGGCCACTGAGTCCACTGGGCCGGGCAATCCGATCCTGAATGATCATGGCAGAGATGCGCAACCCCGCGCGCCCTCCATTTGCTACGGCCCTGCTTGACTGAACGGCCCTGACGGCGGCTAAGCACGCCTTGCGCCGTCCTTCCTCTCCCTCCAGCGGCACGGAGCTTCTCCCGACGAAGCCCCTCGCCGCCTCTGGAGCCCCGCCCCCTTTTGCGCGGCGCACCTCCCTCCGCTTCACCAAAACATTGACACGTGCTCCGTGAGCGTCTCGTCACGTGACGCGAGAGCGCTGGAACGTTACCACGCCGGCGCAGCCAATCGCGGGGCGGGATACGGGATGGCAACAAGCGCCGCGCACAGCGGCCTATCGGCAGAAAGCAAAGGGGCGGGGAAAATGGAAGTTCCTCGTCGCTTCCGTCAATAGCAAGAACCTCACCTTCGGAATTGGCGGTGCGGCGCTTGCTCGGCTTCGGTGAGACCACCGGGAGGGAAGGGCAGGGGGCGTATGGCGGGCATGCGCTGCGGGAGGAGGGGGGAGAGAAGGAGGCGTTGGGGACCCAAAACAGCCCTCGGGAGAGGAGGGGCTGCCGTTGGGCAGGAGGAGCTCGGGGGGCTGAGGGGATCAGGCTGCGGTGGGCTCGGGCGGTATTCTGGGTAACGCTTCTTGCGGTGAGACGGGCGCTCATCGCGAGCAGTTCGGGATCGTAGGACTTCCTTCTGCCCCCCTCCCCCCCCGTATTGTTTCTCTTAGTCTTCCCCGCCTCGGTCCCCTCCAGTTGCTTCGCATGTCAACTCCCATCAACCCCATGCAAGTGTGGCTTGACTGGTTGGGGACGCTGGGAGTTGTTTTCTGAAGTATCGGAAGGGCACCGGGTTAGGGAAGGCTGGTTTACCCAAGCAAAGGTGAGTTGTGCTCTGTGCAACAAGTTTTGGATCTGCAAAAGCCTTGCCATAAGTGTGCAGGAAGAGCCTGATTTGTAAGACAACAGCCCCCCTGAATCGATAGTGAACCTCGGAGTCTTGAAAGAGCACGTGCCCCGCAGAGAGCCAAGAGGTTTCTCTCTCCCTGCCCAGGCTTTTTTCTTGTGTACTCAGAAGCGAGTCCCACCAAGTTCAGTGGGACTGGTTCCTTGGAAAGCATGCATTAGAATGTGGTGTTTGCGCACCCCCCATCTCACCACCTAATAACTAGAATATTATGTGCAGCAATATTCTTTTTCCTTTCCTCCTATTCTGAATTGTATCCTTGTCCTGTTATACTTGTATATCATCTCCTTCAAAAGAGTTCTGATGGCTTACATGGCCTTATTCCCCCAAATCCAAACGTCAGTTCTTATATTTTTGTCTCCCCCCCCCCCCCAGGCGCAGCTAAGGACAGATCATTGGTGCTCCCTGTCCCAGCTTTTCTTTCAACTAGTTTGTAAGGTAGGCTAGTAAGAAACATTGGCCAACCACACATTTTGTTGGCTGTGCTGGGATTTGAATCCAAGTCTCCTCAGTTGCAGGCAGACAATTAACCAATAGTGATTTATTGTCTTGTATGACAACATTCTTTGTAGCCAGAAACTTGAGGGTAATGTGAATGTGGTACTTAAATGGAACTTATTATATAAAACTGCATTCTAGCATTGATAACAGTTCCAAATTTACCATACTATCTATTATTGTGGGAAAAACAATTACAAGCTTTAAAAGATGCAAAATATTATTTCTTATTAATTTAACATGAGAATTCAAATAAATGGAGTGATTTAATGAAGCTGAATGGCAGGAGTTTCAGGGCAGATGAAAATGAAATGCTTTTATATGGCAAGTAAGTTTAACTGTGGAGCTTGCTCTCATGAGGTATAGTGATAGCTACCAGCTTGGACCACTTTAAAGGGGGATTAGACAAATTCATGCACTAATACCCACAATGGATTGTCATACCTCCAATACAAGATGCAGTGTATCTTTGAATGGCAGTTACTATAGAGCAAGAGTGGTAGCAGGCAGTTGTTCTCATGTCCTGCTTGTGCACTTCCTGGAGGCATCTGGTTTATCCCAGTGAGAGACAAGAAGCTTTTCATTTGTTCCAGCAGGGCAGCTCTTACATTCTTATTTATATTGCTTGTAAATGGTTCATATGACATTGACAGATGGTTTATTTTGAAAACTAACACAGTTCTCTCCTGCTGATGTATGGTAGGTGGATGAAATTGCTGCTTTTGCCCTTTGAGCTTCTTTTTACACAGTAAGATGTTCCAAAGGGTACATGTAATCTGAACTCACAAGCTTATCTGTCACATTACTTGAAGTATCAATAATGTTGTCATTACTTGGCAATCATGAGTTCATTCTGTTTATCAATTGTTAGGATTATGAAGGTGTATATCATGGTCTAAAACACTTTGACTTAGCTCCTGTTGAGTGGCCAACATGACAAAGGCAACGAGACGTTGCACTGAATGTTGCATTGGAGCGGTGGTCCATCTCGTCCAGCAACCTGTTCACACAGTGACCATCCCGCTGCCTCTGGGAAACACACGAGTAAAGCATGGTTGCAACAGCACTCTTTCGCCCATGCTGCCCAACAACTGGCCTACAGAGGCATGCAGCCTCTCGCGACGGAGGCAGCCTTTGGCCAGGGTGACTTGTGTTCATTATATCAGCTAATGTGCTCATCTTCCGCCACTGTTTGACTTCAGTTGTTCCTCCTTTATTGTCACAAAGGTTCTCATGGCAACAAGTTATGAATATCATTCTGCTTACATGATGGTGAAATTGCTGAAACAACCTTCCTCATTTCTCACCTTAAGGAAACCATGCCTTTTTTGGGCCAGGACTGGCGGTCTCCAGGGTGGAGGTGGATTAAAACAGAAGATGGTTGGAAGCGTTGTGAACCTTGCAGCTCAGAACTTGAGGATGAGGATAATCGGCTTAATGACATCAGTCATGCTGTGTAAGTTTTCTGGAGGAGGAATCAACAAGGAAGATTGACTCAAAAGCTGGGTATTAGTGCAACAGTAATGCCTGTTTTTCTATATGTGTAAGCTTTATATTTATTTATTTAACCTCTGTACCACCCAATAGCCAAAGCTTTCTCAGAAGTTTACACAAATCATTAAAATGCAATCTAAAATATATCACATTATAAAACATCATACGAATGGTTGCTGTACAAAATTTTAAACCAAATTTAAAACACATATAACATCCCAAGAACCAAAGTCATTCTTGTGCCTGATTAAGCAACTCACAAAGCCAGTAAACTAATTAAATGCCTTAACCTGCTGCTGAAAAGACAGAAAGGTTGGCACCAGTTGGGGCTCAGTGAGGAACTTGTCCTATAACTTGGGGGCCACCACTGCAAAGGCTTTTCTCCTTATTGCCACCAACCAAGCCCCTCTTGGCGGTAGCAGTCAGAAGCTGGACCCAGATCTTGACCATAATGTTCAGGTAGATGGTAGTATGAAGAGGCATGTTTTAAGTGGCATTGTATGCACAGTATTTGGTACACAGGACAAATCATGGCTGTTTGTCTGCTGGTTAGAACCATCCTCTTAATCCATTTATGGACAATTGCCAGTGTTACAGATGAATAGAAATTAGTGGTTGTACAGAGGAAGTTTTATGTGAAGGTTACCTGAAGGAGCGCTTACATCCATATATGCCCGACCGCCCCTTGAGATCTGCGGGAGAGGCCCTTCTCCGGGAACCCTCCGTGAAAGATATAAGGAGGGTAGGTACTCGGAGGAGGGCTTTCTCTGCGGTAGCGCCCAATCTATGGAATATGCTCCCCAGAGAGGTCCGCCTGGTGCCGTCGTTATTTGTTTTTCGGTGCCAGGTGAAGACCTTTTTATTTAAACGTCATTTTAATTGTTAACAATATTTACTTATTTATCTGGCCAGGGCGACTTCTTTTCCTTTCTTTTATAACTTTTCTTTTATAACTTCTTTATATTGTTTATATTTCTTATTTATTTTATAATATTAATTTTATATTGTTATTTTTGTATTGTATTTTATTGTGTTGTAAGCTGCCCTGAGGCTTCGGCAAGGGGCAGCATAGAAATGTTCTAATATAATAATAATAATAATAATAATAATAATAATAATAATAATAATAATAATGATGATGTGGCCTCTACATGCTAGATGTAGTGTCACAGGGTATTAGATTAACAAAAGTATGACGAATCACCACCACCAGGATGTAAAGCAAATTAGCTTTGGAAACTTTAGTTCAAGGTGGGGGAATGCAAGAGAGAAGCCAAGTGACAAATTATTTACACATTCTTATGCTGAGTCAGGAAAGATGAATGTTAACTCAGTAAGGTGGTAGATTTAAATATTAAACAGAGCTGAATGAATTTAGTCTGAAACTAGTGAATAAAAGCAGTTGCTTGTGGTCTTTAAACCTTTAAGGCAGAAAGCTGGGGAAGTATTCAGTAAAACATTTACAGGCTTCCGTATATCTTTCTGGACTTTGTAACTAGTTACAGATAAGGCAGAGTTCTTCTTTAAAACAGATTCTCTACATTTTTCATCTTTGACTTGGTGGGATTGCAGTTACAACAATGTTGTAAATCTTTTAATTCTTAATTAAAATTATATTCTGGCTTTGCACAGAGATTGTTCTCATGCATAAAGTAGTATGTGATGTATGTACAGGCAGTGTATATTTTGTGGAGAAGGGATCTCAGTTTATGTAAGATCAGGGCAGCTGAAAACTACTTTCAGTTATTTGATATTGTATGGTATTTCGTACTTATGTAACAATCTAATTATCTGATATGGTGTTGCCATGGGGACTTCACTGTTTTAAATATAAGGTGGGCCATTAGATCCATGTCACTAAAAGTAGCTTATTGCTGCAAAAAGCTCAAAATTGCATGCCTGGATTCTGCAAATTGCATTCTGTACATGATCTTCACCGCAGAGGTATGAAGGATGCAGAGATTTGAAATTCAAAGCACCTGTTTTTCTGGTGGTGGTGAATCAAATGTTCTTGCAGGGGGAAAAGAAAATTTAACTCTTTCTACTTTTGAGAAGGCTTTATCTATTATAAGAAGCAGATTTGTGTCATTCTTAGAAAAGTGCTTTATGCATGCACAGAAAATGCATGGTGTAGTCACAGACATTTCTAGTGATAGTGGTAGTTCTAACCATGGACCTCTAAAATTAGTTAGGCTGTACCACCAGAATGGCAGGATCTATCTGGAGGATGTCCCTGTGTTACCCACCACCACTGTAATTTCGTATGAAACTGTTTAAGCTTGATCTGATTATTGATCTCTCTATCCCAGTATCTGTCAGCTTGTCTCCAGAGTCTCATATATTTCTCAGCTTTTCTGCCTGAACATTTGTTAACAGGAAATCTGTCCCAGCACCTAATGTATGCATGATATGTGCATCAGTTTCTGGACACACATTTTCTATGTGAAATGTGAATCATCAGTGGTGTTGTTGACTTGGCCAATAAAATCTGTATTTTTGTGCATCCCTTATTTTATCTTCTCCCTGCGACTCTGGAATAATAGCTCCTGTTCCTCTAGTCACCAACTTAGAGGCAAAAGATGTGTGTGAAATGAGCAGTGGCTGCAGGTAGGGTACACATGGGAGTTGTGGGTCAGCCATCCCATCTTCAGAGCACCACTGTAGTAAAACTAAGTTCTTGACCATAGGA
Source organism: Varanus komodoensis (assembly GCF_004798865.1). Taxonomy (NCBI): domain Eukaryota; kingdom Metazoa; phylum Chordata; class Lepidosauria; order Squamata; family Varanidae; genus Varanus; species Varanus komodoensis. The sequence goes on from NW_025335269.1 coordinate 36,700,056, forward strand.
GTCAGGGCCTCAGATAATTTTACAATGTATGTTGGTGAATTTCCACTGCTGTATGTTCTGTTGACTTCAGTGTACTCTTCCTCTATCAGTATGGCCTGAACTGCCTGATCCTGGTTAATCTTGGAAGCTAAGCAGGGTCAGGCCTGGTTGAAATGTGGATGGATGACTTAAATGTTTCTTTCATTCTGGGTGGCGTAGAAATCGAGTATAATAATAAATATGACACAGCTTGCTTGACTATCTAAAGGCAACACCAAGAAATATATCTTGAATAACCACATCCACAAGGCAAGCAGGACAAAATAGGGTAGTTTTAAAAAAAGACAGAAACAAAGGACGGAGAGACCCCTTTGTTCTATAGCTCTTTGCAAGTGCCCCCTGTACTGTGAATTGCAGTCTTCTCTGTGAATCTTAGCATGGGGTACAAGGAGGTGGCAGGTGGCCCCAATATACCCATCCCGCCCAAGCACCCTCCATATGGAGAACAGTTCCTAGCTTTCCTTCAGACAGTTCCATCTTGGGGATGGTTGCTGTAGAAGCTCTTAGCTGGTGAAACCAGGGGATAGTAGATCAGTGTATTGATCCAATCAACAGACCTCAGAATAAAACATATTTATCCGGTAACATGCAAGGATAAAGTTCAGAAACATCCATTAACATTACAGGAGTCAAGTGCAAAAAGCTGATTTATTAATGGTCAGATGGATTTCTGGCACTGAAAGCTCTGAACACATCCCTGTGCACTGTATAGTAACTGTCTTCTGGGTTATTTATGTTCTGTTTTCTGCCATCTTGGCTCTCAGGAAAGTCATTTTGTTGCTTAAGCCAAGTATATTTCTGCTTTATAATATACAAACCTGTTCCATAACTGCATTATAGGAGATTTAATCTTCCATCCAGATATTTATTTCTTCTATTTTCAGTGGAGATTTGGCAGGCTCTTATTTGTGTATAAAAGTGAGCTTGAAAAGAAGTAACTCCTTCATACCAGTCTGAGTTAAATGCTAGGTTGTAGGCCCTGCTTAGGAATAGAACCAATATAACATGAGATCTCTGACCGTGTACTTCATAGGAAGTAGGGATGATATCTAGTTCCCCTTTCTACTGAGGCTCCATCGCAAATAGGTATTGGTAGAATCCATTGTTTTGATGGCCTGGTTTGGTTTTTTATAGGTGAGAACACTTTCTTGCTATATCTGATTACTATATTTGGATTTTTTGGAGGACTTCAAAGGCTTTTCCCTGTAATTGAATTCTTCTAACATTCAAGGTGTGGTGTAAATTCATGATGTATTTTACTTTTTAGATACTTGCCATTTAATACCTGAAAGTGTGTATTTGATTCCCCCACCCACACACACACACACACACACACACACACCCTTTATTTTTATTTTTTTCATGATTTACAACATCGGGGCTATAATATGGGTGCTTTTAAAGCCTGAATTGACGGTGATAAATACCTTCATTTAACAAATTCAGCTGTCTTCTTGAAAGTGGATACTGGTGAGTGGCGAAAGATGCCTGTATACATCTTTCCTGTTAAAAATGAAGATGGGAGGACAAAGTAATTTTACTTACAGTTACACATATTGTGCTGTGAAGCTTTAGTAGCTTTGCTTATCTGTGTGAGGCAAACTGCTCTGCAAAGAAGGGCATCTTGGGTCATCAGCATTTCTGGAAAGTGATTGCTTTCTGTTGTCTTTCTGCACCTTCTGCTTCTTCTAGATTTCCGTGTGAGAAATGAAACTTTAATTTGGGAATTGCTGTAAAACTTGTAGTAGCTTTTTCAGAATCTTAAAGGAGCAAAAATAATTTGAGAGAGAAAATAAAGTACCAAAAAAGTCATAAAATACTATACTGAGCTAGTAGTGTAAATTATTGAGTCTGAGGACTGAATATACTACAGTGAACTTGTTCAATTATTTGCTTGTGAAGAATTGTTTAACCCTTTACCAGCCTGGTTTTTCTGTATTTTTAGTAGGTTGTGGAAAAACTAGCACATTGCATGGTGGCTTGGAGTTGATTAAAAGTTGTGATCACTGGGGCTAGATCAGTCTTGAAGGCTGTAGGAGGCAGAAGACTATGGAATTACTGTAATGTAATCCCACAAGTTTTTTACACATGAGAAATGGAATTCCTTCCATGGTGGTCTGATTCATGAACCCATCCAAAAGCTCTTTTAATGTATTCGTGTAGTTGCAGTTTTCAAAAAAAGATTCATGCCAGTTAAATCTTACATTATACATGAGTGGTGTTGATGTGGAGCCATGTAGGCTTGAGCCCCAGATCTTTTGAGCAGGGCCCTGGATCTTTAGAGCTGCCCCGTTCGGCATCAGTGGCTTATTTAAAGCCGGTCTCTTCCCTCTGAACTCAGGAGTGTTCTGGTTATTAGGAGAACTTCAGAGTCACTCCCGTACCAAACTGACATAACATTAAGACCTTTCCTTTCACAGCCTGCTCATTCTTTTAATCAAGGTCAGGGTCCCAGAGTGCCTCACGCTGCCACTGCCCCCTGGCTTTCTCAGGGTGTGCCTGACTCATCAGAGTCCTCATCAGCCAGCTGCACGTGCATCCCTGCCCACTGAACACAGTGAGGCCAGTAGAAGACGAAGAGCTGGCACTTGGGTTGCTTCTGCAGGTGGAGCGCCAGAGGCCCTTCTCACCTGTTGCTTCTGACCCAGGCCTCTTCCCTTAGGGGGGAATAGAAGTGAATTTATTTTGCAAAAGGATTTGAAAGAGCAGCAGTATTTGAATGTAGGGCGAAGGTACTGTATATGACTTGAAAAAACATAGCCAGTGACTGCTTGCTTGCTTGCTCGCTCTCTCTATCTCGCGCGCGCTCTCTCTCTCTCTCTCTGTTCAGTGTTACCCTAGACTAAATGCAGGGCTCCCAATCTGGATTGGGATCCTAGTGTGCAAGGAAGAGGGCGTTAACTCTCCCTTCTCCACTGTGGGCTTGATCTGAATTGTGGGGCCATACATCCATGCCATGTTTTAAAAGTATGATCATTTTGCTTGGTGGGTCACTCTCAGTAAAGCTCTCCACCTGTCAGACTAGCATCTCTGTCTGAATTGGGCCTCCTGCTCTTACTCTAGATCAAAAGGGAAAGTGGCATCTCTTTTGGCCCTAAATCAAGTTTCTAACTGGCTTTCTTGCCTCTGGCTGAGTTAGAGCACAGATCCAAATGCCGTCACTGCTGACATTTTCAGGAGCCTTCGCAGACCTGTCTGGATCTTTTCCTGTGTTGCTCATCTGAACTCCCTTGAATGACGGTGGCAGGGATTGAATTTAGGAGATTATACATTTAAACACAGCAGCCAGGAATGAGATCTTTTTATAAAGTAAAAGAGTTCGTTCATCTTTTTTCCTTCATAAGCAGCAAAGGACTTAACACAGGATAGTAGCCCTTGTTGGATTGTTTACGAGGTTGCTTTAAATTTGAGAATGGTAGTATGCATGTCTCATTCTGGATGTCCATGTCTCTTAGGCATTAGTTCTTTAAGTGAAATGTGTGTTTTCTTTCTTTCAGCCTCTTGGGTAATGATGAGATTTATGCTGCTGATTGTGAATTTGCAAGCAAGAAAAGGAAAAAGGATCACTGTAGGTACAATGCAGAAATCTCAACAGAAGACTTAATTGCTCTTTAATTCTGGTTCCATCTAGAATTTGGCAGTGCAAATGTAGCTTTGTATTTAAGTGAGACTTGTACAAAACTGTAATGTGAACTAAATGCTTGTGTATATGAAAAGAGCAAGGCCAGGTAAGGATACTTTTTGTGGGTGTCTTTTTAAAGGCATATATGAAATAAACTGATGTTTACATTGAAGCACTTCAGGTAAAAATGACAGGGCAAATTTTATATAAAGAATAACGATCTTTCATTTGCAACTTTTTCTTTCACCATTTTCACATGGAGACTTTCTTTTTCTGAAGTAGTGGTTTGCTTTAATTAAACAACATGTATGCAGTTTCATCTGTGGGAGGTACATAGCCTGTAGGTGTCTGAGGCAGAATTTTCAAAAGCTAATATCAGATCTTTCTAAATACCCAAGGCTTATTTACTTGGAACTGTGTCTCACTTAAACCAATTAGACTTCAGCTCATTTCCTACATATTTCTTTGCATCACAGAATGGCTTTCAGGATTATTCCAGGGAATAGTATCTGATCAGAATATAAATCAAAGCATCGCCTAGTATGTTGATTCTACCAAAAAGGTCAGCATTTCTGAAATGAAATATTTTCCTGTGCTCATTAGTTTTAAAGGATGGGACACAAGGCTTGAAGATGTAGAGAATCTTTTCTGTATTTGATTCAGTGAGGAAACTAGAGGGAATGAGGGTACTGTGGGAGAGGTAAAACAGGCTTTGGTGGCATAATTCCAGTTTTTGTTCTTGCTGGACTTCAGGTGAGCTCTGTGAAAGGTAACAGAACAGTATTTTTTTTAAAGTGGAAAGCCAGGAAGATGATCTCCCTTCAGCAAGCCATGTTGTCAGGTGTGTGAATTTATAGGAATAATTCCTAGAGTTATTCTGTGGATGAAAGAATATCACTGGAAGAGCCTTTCTGATGTGGGCAGTGCTTCATGCTTGACTGACCAGTGCTGCCTCTTAGCAGAATTTTGCCTGCCTGTGCACTGTCATCCAAAGAAGTAGGCAGGCATTTCAACAAGGCTCACCTTCCTGCTATCAGGGTTTTTTTTTGTTGGGGGGGGGGGCAATATCCAGGATTTGGGATCATAATTCTAATGAAAGGACTGTGTTTGCATGCAGCCTGTGCAGAAAACAGAGCGTACAATCTAATCGGGGGTGCACATGCAGTGCAAGTTTACCTGTCCTGCCAACCTACCAAGGCAATAAGCCAGGTTAGCTGCTTGCTTTGCAAACAACTCATGGTGTGTCCAGCAGATGATTGGGTTTGCTGTGGGTTGTGTAAGCCCCCTTCTTCCTCAAGGGCATGACAGCAGGACCATCTCTTTTTACCCCTCACCGTGATATTCAGAAGTCATTTTTTGCTCACTTGGGCTTTTTGAATGTTTACCCTTTTTTCCTGGAAATCACAAAAGCTGGCTTGACAGTCAGCTTTGCAGTTTTTGGTTTGACAGTGACAGCCTTTTCAAAATACCCAGGTGGCACCTGGGAAGGGCTGTCAGAGGCCAGCAGATGAGTTCTAAAAAATACACAATTTACTCAAATAATTAATCTGTTTACTTTTTAATTGAGCTGAGCTTGCACCACAGTAGAGATTCCTAGTTGCAGAAGTGTAGCAATTTGAAGCTTCAGCTGGAGACATGTTGTGGGTGATGCCTGCTGCCAAGGTATAGCAGGTACCAACTTCGGACATTGCCCAAAAGAGGCTCCAAATCCTCCCCTAATTTTGGTTTCTCTTAACAGTGGCCAAGTGAAATAAAAGGTGCATGTGAGTTTTTTCCTCTGGCTATGGGTGTGGTGTGATTTATGCCATCTTTATGGCAAGATCTTCCATCTCCCCCCACTCAACCGTCCTCAGTGTAGTTTTTGTACTTTTCCCTAAGCTTCTAGGCCAGTGATGGTGAACCTGTTAGAGACCAAGTGCCCAAACTGCCACCCAAAACCCACTTATTTATCGCAAAGTGCCAACACTGCAATAAAACCTGAATACTGAGGTTTTAGTTTAGAAAAAGCAGCTCACAGCCAGTCCAAGCAAATAAATATCCTTAGCAGTGCACTGACCGGCCATGTGAAAGCTCGGACGAGTCGCGGCTAATGAGTCACAGCTTGTGACATCATCGCCTGGTACCATTACACCTTCCTGAGCATGCGCATGGCCCCTGTGTGCGCTGTTATCCAATGCTCAGCTGCTGGGGCGACTTGGTTCGCGTGCCGACAGAGAGGGCTCTGCGTGCCCGCTGTGGCACGTGTGCCGTAGGTTTGCCAACACTGTTCTAGGCTCTCAGCAAAAGTGCACCCTCCTTTTTTTTTTTTTTTTGCAAAAGAGCTTTGACAGCTAGCTTCCAAAACTGTGGGTCCCTTTAAGCGGGGATGACAGACATATGTCGAAAACTACCTATTTGTATATCCGGTTTGCCTTCTTCCGGTTTTTAATAATGGGTCTGTTTTCCTCTTATCTTAGTATGTCTCTTGTGAAGGAGATAGTTTAAAATTTTCTTCTATCTGGTTTTGCTTGTAGGTTTCTTTCGTGAGAAATGGATATATGTTCATAAAGAAAGTACCAGAGAAGTAAGTATTACCTGTGATGAGCACAGTTCATCTGGTCCCAGTGATCATCTGTTTCAAGTAAGCTAGTAGTGAGGGGGCCCTGAGTTAGCTCGTGGGAAGGCGTCAGATTGCTGTGATATCACCTGGACAGCATTGTTCCGATTGCAGCACTTCCGTATTTTTTCCCACACCGTATTTTTAGCGGTTTAGGGCAGGCATTCTGAGCATGGAGCTTGGCCACGGATGGATGGAGGGCAGGGGCTGGCATGCGCAGCGGCTTCTGGCCAAACCCCTGGAGTGTTGGGCACCCTCAGTGTAGCTCAACCCACTGCCTAGGCCTAACCCTTTGGGAGAGAAGAAATCAGTTGGGGTAGGCTGAGCCAAAAGCTTTACTGCTCTCTCATCACCAGTTTATGTTTCCATCTCCTTCCTAGTTGTGAAGAGTGCTGTGGAGCTGAGCAGGGAGGAGATGGTGTAACGGTGCTGACAGGCGTGTGGGTGCATGTATCCCTCTTTAGAAAGTTTTCTTGTGCACCCCTAACTTGTTCTTTTGTAATTTTCCTTTTCAAGAGACATGGCTATTGCACTTTGGGAGAAGCTTTTAACCGCTTAGATTTCTCGAGCGCGATTCAGGACATCAGAAGATTTAATTACGTGGTCAAAGTAAGATATGCTTGTACTTTGTCTATCCAGGATTAGATGAGACTTCCTAAAAATAATCCATTCACCTAAAGTTGCTGGCTTTTTTGTGAGAGTTCATTTCAGAGTGGGAGAAGGATTTTCCTCTGTTTTCCACATTAAAAAAATAATAGCAGATTTTTTTCTGTCTCTGTACGACAAGACAGGCAAAAAGATCTCTGCTAGCAAAGCTTCCTTAATCAACACCTCAGAAATTAATACCAAGTTGATTCTCTTACGGTTTTGAACTATTATGGAACCACAGTGAGATTTTTGTGCTCAGTGAAGATCTATACACATTTACTTGGGGCTAAGCACCACTGAATAGATCAGGACTCATTCAATTAAATTCACTTATTTTTGAGTAAGTGTGCTTTGAATTGTTGTCTACTTTCCTGAAGGGATATTTAAGTTAAATGTTTGAACATTTTGCATATCATTCCTTTAAGCATGCAGATAAACATACGCTGAGTCTTCCCCCCTCGCAGGACAGTTCTTCTCCTTCCTGTCTGAGGCTTGTTTGTGTGTGTGTTTTAAAGTCTCTTGTAACCTTACTATTGGAATCAATGGGGCATAACAGTGCCTAATTCTGACTGGATTGTTCCTGAAGTGTTCGAGAAAAGTAGCAGGGTTAGCAAAAATGTTTTCATCTCTTTGATGGGTGTTCTATGCAGTATAGCAAAAGCATGTTATGGAGCTTAACATATTTTAAAGAGAATCTGCTTGGAGGATTTAATTCCCTATCTGCCATGCAGAATGGTTTTTTTTTAAAAACAACACCAGTAACCTCAAGACTGCTTGGTAAGTGCCTTTCCGTGTGAAGTTAACTGAGCTTGATTTAAGGGGAAATTGCGTGTAACTCTGAAAGCAGCTTCTGATGGTAGCATCAAGTACTGACAAGTAGATGCTCAAATGACTTTCGCTCCTGCTGTGATGTTCAAAGGGGAGTTTGTATGCACCGGTGGGATGCAGCTTAAACATTTCTCTGCTAGGGGAGCCTGCTCTGGCAGCATCAACCAGGCCATTCACTTGTACATCACTTGGTCTAGAGCTGCTCTTTGGTTTTTGCTAGGATATTTCCTTTGTTGTTACTGCTGCTTTAAAAATTAATAAAATTATACATTGAATAACAGGACAGTACCAGAGGGTGGCAAGGCTGGCCTTTTTTCAGGCTTCTGAGCCTAGCAAAAGGCCCATTATCCTAACAGTGCTGTCATTTCCATTTTACACACCGTATGCAAGCGGATCAGATGCAACTGAAGAGAAATCTCAGTTTCTATTTCCTGTCTTTTTCAGGGTGGTGTTTGGGGTGGGGAAGGGGAGCTTGAGGCTGGCATGTGTGAATGCTGCATTCTCAGCATGCATAGCACTTTTCAGAGTGCAGGAGCCCAAGTCTTTGCCTTGTGCTTACGGTGATGCAGGCAAAATCAGAGAAAGGGAAGGGCAGTTCCTTCCACCCCACCCTGCATGGTGCATTTTTATGGCTCTAAAGAGCTTAACTCATTGTGTCTCCCAGGCTTTGCACAACATCTAATGCAGGTTTTTTTCTCTGTTCTTTTTAGCTGCTGCAGTTAATAGCAAAATCCCAGTTGACATCACTGAGTGGGGCTGCTCAAAAGAACTATTTCAACATCTTGGACAAAATTGTTTGCAAAGGTAAGGCTGCAGCTGGCCTGATCTGCTTAAAATAGCTGCAAATACCTTGTTGATACTTAGATATTGGGAAAGGAAGCCGCTTGGTATTTAAGCGTTTTTTGGCAGCCCTAGGCAGCAAAGAATTCCATGCGGCTGAATGGGTGGAGGGGGGACGTGGCACTCTCCTCTTCTGGGCCCAGCCCAGAAGAGCACTTGGCCGCTGCAGTTGTTTCTGGTCTCTCCTCAGCCAGCCCCTGGCAGAGCCTGGGTTGCAGCCTTACTTGCCAGATTGAATTAAACACATTTCAAGCTCTCATGGAGCTGGTATGCTAATCCGCTGACCAGTCGGATATTCCAGGAATGCCATCACGCAGATAGTAGCTTACCATTTTTTAATTTTTAATTAAGTGGTCCTACGTTAGCAAGGATAGAAATTGGGTCATAGCAAAGCTGCTCCTGCTGGCACTCCAAGCCGGCATACAAGCTGTTAGCTGTGGCAAAGGCTACTGTGAAGCAATTAGTTTCAGATTAAGACTTCCAGGGACCGTGGTTCCATTCCTTACATGATCTCAAGCTCATTAGACAACACTGGGCCAGTGTACATGCAGGCTAACCCTTCTGCACAAGCTTGGTGGATGATAAAATTAGCTAGTGGGAAATGCCTGATTCGTGTGGTATGTAGGAAGAAAGCTTTAAATAAAAATAAATAAATAAATAAATAAACCTCTTTGATCACCTTTATTCTCATAACAGTGATGCCGTAAACATTCTTGAGCTTTATGTGACTGGTCAATTGATGATGCCTTTTTAAAAATGTTGGCTTTATGATTCTTTAAAGTGGATGCTGTATATAAAGTGTTGGCTTGTCATCAAATTTGCCAGGGCCATTGGTTGTCCTGATGCAATGGCGGTCCTGGGATGGCAGCATTGTGAGAAGCCTTTAAGGCAGCTTTTGGTTAAAAATTGCATGTTTGCATCCACCGGCTGAATTATTGGCTGCAGGCTTTGAGTAAGAGTCGCACAGCTGGGTATAAAAGTTAGGTATCCACTGGGCTATGAGGATGTTAAAGGCCGACCTGGGGACAGTCAGTGCTGCTGTCTTAGCTCTTGCTTGACACAGGGCTGACCTGATGAGGGGTGGCCTGTTGCCCCTGCTTTTGCCATCGTGCATGTGGTTTTGCAGATGGTGCAGGTCTCTTGCAATTCTCATGCCCAGTCCCCTTTTCCCCTCCAGTCCTGTCTCTGACCATTATTGCGTCGTCTTAGGCAAAATACCCAAATGGCTCCTCCACATAAAAGGTCGAGATGATGCTGAACAATTGGTAGTCGTTGCTTTTTCTGCGGTGCCATAATGGGCAATTACAGGAAGCTGATACTTTGTTCATGGGGTGTCTTCCCGGTATTAGCAAAGGATGTACCCATGTGGATATGCTGGTGACCAAAACCACCAGAGAGAGGTTGAGTAGGAGAGGGCATGGGCTGTTGGAGACTGTGGGGCAGGGAAGCCTCCCCTGGGGTTTGTGGGGGCTGTAAAGCAGAGCACCGGGAGCAGAGCAGCATGAACCCCCAGGCCATCAGCTAACGTCAGGCAGCTCTGCTTGCATTTGCCTGCTTTCCTGAGTGGAGAGACAGCTGTAAATGTTCCTCAAGCCCTTTCCATATAGGTGAGACGTAGATGCTGGGGAAAGGAAAGAGATTTCCGTGGTTTCACGTAACTGAAGTTGAGCATTGGCCCTCTGCATTTGCAGGGCGTAGGGGGCACAGGACCCCCATGTAAGTGGAAAAACCACAAATACCTCTAGGAAGCCTCACATACCATTTGGGGACACCAGGATCTTTGTCTTGGTACCAGCCAAGACACTCACATGTTTTTCTGTCAGTGGGCACGAAGACTGTGGACATATGGATGGCTTTTTTCTAGAGATATTTGCAGTGTTTCCACTTTGGTGGGGCTTCTGTGAATATAATGTTCACTCCTATCCATGGTTTCAGGCATCTGCAGTGGGGCTTGGAACCGATACTCTGCAGATGTGGGGGTCCTGCTGTACTATATTATTTTCCAGGTGCAATTAGGTTAGGGGTGGCAAGCAGTGAAATACCAGAACCCCTGATTCGCTTGCTGGAACATGCATTTTAATTCCATGGCAGAGTTAGCAACTTGATCCTGAACATTGGTTGTCTATGTACCTGCCCGTAGCATCAGTCTGACTCCATAGGTTAATGCTAAAACTAGACCTACTTAGAATAAGCCTGTTGAAATGAGCAGGGCTTAAGCTGGTAATAACTGAATTCCCATACATTCCAGTAGGTCTACTCTATGTAGGAGCCATCTATTTGTACCTGAGCCCTGGGTTCCACCATTAGTAGATATTTGCTGGGCAGGAGAACTTAGCTATTCATTTAAGCTGATGAAATGACCAATTCAGTTCTAATTAAGAGAATGAAAGGGCTTAACATGCAGCTGAAATCAAGAGTTCTCATCCGTGTGTTTTAAATTCCCACTTCAAAGTTTTAGAAGACCAGTACAACCCACGACTAATCAAAGACCTTCTTCAGGATCTGAGCTCTGCACTCTGCATGCTAATAAGGGGTGTAGGGAAGTCCGTGCTGGTAGGAAACATCAATATTTGGATTTGCCGATTGGAAAGAATCCTCTTGTGGCAGCAACAGCTCAATAATCTTCAGGTGACCAAGGTATATGCAATATTTATGTCATGGTTAATTATGGAAGGATTGTTTGGAAGTGGTATTCAAACAAATGTAGTATGTAAGAGTGAAATGGTTTGCTCTAAGGCTTTCTGTAGGGCTTCCCTCTCTCCCTTTTTCCCCTACTCCTGTCTCAGAGTGTAATTAAATGAAAACATAAATAAAATATCTATAGAATGAAATAAGCTATTGTTCTGACGTAACTGAGATGACAACATATTTGAAATGTAACAGTGATTGACAGTGTTGTATTTTCTTTCCCAAACCATTATTCTGAATTACACTCTTCCAAAGAGGTGAGCACCTATATTTAAGCATTCAGAAAATATAGTGTGACTGTAGAAATATGCATTCATTCTAGTATTAATTTATGGATTGGTCAGATCAATTGGTCAGATTGATCAATGCTCCTGTGTTTTTTCTGGCTGCCTCAAAACAGGTTTGGGGACCACCATCCAACTTCAGGGGTTGGATTTTTAGGCAGCACAGAAGGATCTGCTGCTTTAGGGAAGTGGGCCGTAAGCACTGCCTCCTCCCAAGTGGCACCAGCCATACATAGTTTTGAAACATAGCCACTGTTTAGCTATTTTAAATTAGGGCTAGGCTGAAATCAGACATTCAGGGAAATTATCCTCCAATTTCTTTGCCCACAATTTCAAGAGGCCATTTGCACACAGCTTTAATTAAATACTACTTACCCCCTAATAAGTATTGTAGCCATAGTGTCACAAATAGCTTTAATCAGCTTGAATTAATTGAGCATAATAAACTATAAATACCTACTTAGTATGTGTCAGATCTGTAATCTTCCCTTCGGTTACTTAGGAAATCACTGAACTTAAACATACTTCTCAATGGGCAGGTTTTAATAATTGGCTTTCCCCCCATATTCTTTGTAACAAAAAGATTTGTGAATGGCAGAACATTAATTTTTATGATAATGAATTAGGTAGATTACTATCTGTTCAGGTGGGAAAGCGAAAAATCTGTATGAGTTATACTAGTGATTTTAATTGTGAATTAGAGGTAACAAAGCTCTTGCATCTATAGGACGTGGTACTTGAGCAACTTACGTTTCGTAACTATATGTGAACAATTACATGAGGCACATTGTTGCTGTGATTTTATATCATCACATCTACCGTAATGTGATGGGATGACCTGCCCTAAAAATCATCTCTGCGTCTCCTGGTGTTGGAATTGGCAGGCTCTTCCCAGGCAAGCTGGCTGCATCCCTAGACTCCACCTAGGGTATGATAAACTCCAGAGCCAGGTCTACCAGGAGAAGACATCTCTGGGGATGTTCTTGCTTTCATGGGCTGTTCACTTGTCAGACTACATGGGCAATGCCCACTCTATTTGGACACAAATATATCTGTGGATGACCACCATTTATTTCATATTTACTGCAAGCTACATAGAATTCTGTTGTGGGGCAGCATAGAAATGTTACTATTAGATAATGCACAGCATATGAAGACCCCATGGTCATACCTGTCTACACCACCTTCAGTCTTATTGTAGTGGATGATGTCAGGCTTGCATTTGTCTGAGGCTGCCACATCAGTCTACGCTGAAGAAGGTCGAATGGCTGTCAAAGTGCCAGACCTTTTTTGAAATCCATCAGCGTGACTCCGTTTGTGAACGCTTCTGTTCACACGTTTGGACTTGCTGGCAAGGAATGCTGAAGGAGTTTCTGGTTTGTCTTTCAGTGTGTCACCTGGATCCCCCAGCTCATGGCACACTGGGATAACAAGTATCATTGGTTTTAATTGAGCAAGAGCCCTGTAAATTTGCTTGCTTACGAGCCACTGCCTGGTCTAGATTTTGAGCTGCTGGAATGCCCTTATCTGTGCCACCATCATGAACATACTGTGGTCTGGAGTCACAGTGTAGCCAGAATTTTATGCCATGCTGTGTGGGTTGGGAGGGTATTTACTGTGAGGAAGCCTCGCAAGTGTTGATTGTAGTGTCAGGGTAGATTGTGATTGGGAAGGGCTTGGACAGATCTTGTGGCCCCAAGCCAGGTAAAGACTTTGCAGCTAGGACCTTGTATCAGGCTTGCAAGTATATAAGTGGCCAGTGCAAGTGGGCCAGAACAGGGATTATATGCTCAGACCTTCTGGCTCCAGTTCTCAGTCTGGCTGTCACATTTTGCTCCAGCTGGAGCCTCTGAACAGTCCCTGCACAGCAGCCCCACACAGTGGGGCCTGGCATAGAGACCAGAGATCTACCTGGTTTAGAGATTAGCATAGCATATCTGGGCCCTGAAACCAGGCACGGCGTCCAAATAGGAGTGTAGCTGCCACTGAAGCTCCCTGAGCCGTCAGTGACACAGATGGCTTAAGGAGATTAGTAAATGCTGTGTGAAGCAATCACTCCTCTGTGGTCCAGCAGAGCTCATTTTTCATATGATAAATCCTGGTCTACCCAGTTAAAAAAAATGGTTGAGTACTACCTACTGCTGATAGTGAACATAAGCACTTAAGTGTTTGTAGCAGTGATAAAGGTAGTATGTAATTTGCTATGAAACAGGCAACACGTTATTCATGATTTATACCATGCCATTATGTCCAAAAAGAAAAAAAAAAAAATAGAGCAGTTCACAGTCAGAAATGAAACTCGATTAAAGCAACAGTGAAAGTGTATTAAAATCAACAAAACACATAACGGAATAAAAACAGCACAAAATCCAGTGTGTTCTATGCTCTTTCCCCATCTGAAATATACAGAGCAGGTTCTGGGCTAAGCATCAATAACTTAAAGCTTAATGGAAGCAGTGAGTACCACATAACTTTCCACAGTGTTTGGTTGGGTTCTTTGCTCTCTCGGCCCCTTCACATGCATGGCTGTCCAGCTGACCTGGTCATTCCTGAAGTGATTAATCCTCAAAATTCCTGAAGAGATAGGGATTAACAATCAGGGCCTGGAAACCCCAGATGGAAATCCACACCTTATCATGAGTAAGGACTAGATGGAATGTGGCACCGCACAAGTTGCTGCCTTAAAAAAAAAAAAATCCTATTGGGGCATGTTTGGCACCATCTGTTGAACAAACAACTTAAAATAGTTATCTGGCTTTTCAGCAAATCAGCGATGGACTGACACTCAGCGATCTTCCTTTACATATGCTAAATAACATCTTGTACAGATTCTCAGATGGTTGGGACATCATTACTTTGGGCCAAGTAACCCCCACTTTATATATGCTCAGTGAAGACAGGCAGTTATGGAAAAAGCTCTGCCAGTACCATTTTGCTGAAAAACAGGTAAGCCAAACTTTCTCACGCATTGACTTCTGCATAAGGAGGTTCTGAAACTTTGCTCCTATTAAAGTACAAATCTGTTCATGTTTAGATAGGAAATACAGTCCTAAAACGCTTATTATTTTGTAGTCATGGCGTTGCTGCAGGACTTTTTCTGTCTCAAAATGTATGGGATTGCTACTTAGGGAAGGCAAAAGTAGAGCAAGAAAGAAATAGATGTGTACACCAGCAAAAGGCATATAGCAGAGAGGGATTGTTCCTCTGCTTATTGGAAACATGCTTGCTTGGAGAGGCATTCCAGTGATTCCAGTAGAACTTGCTTCCCGTTAAGTGTGCCTGTGATTCCTGTGTAGTTTGAACTGAAGCATGTTTATTTGCTGATGGTTCAGAGTTCAGTTGGATGTACTCCATAAGAGGTGTGCATTATATTACAAGCAGCTTCTATTGCCTGAAATAAAAGGATTATAACAATCAGTATTAATCTCACATTGTTTAGCAGATCTCTGGTCTCTTAACATATTTTACAAATGGTTTTCCTTGTATGTATTTAAAATGGAACATACCAAGTAGACTGCTGGTTAAAACAACCTGATACTGATTAAACATTACACTTTTGTTCAGTTTTGCAGGCATCTTATTCTGTCAGAAAAAGGTCATATTGACTGGAAGCTGATGTACTTTGCACTTCAGAAATATTATCCCATAAAGGAACAATATGGAGACACTTTACATTTTTGTCGTCACTGCAGCATTCTTTTCTGGAAGGTAAGACATGATTTGTCTGAAATTTCAGATTAGAAGCTTTGTACCAATTGGGAGAAATCTTGCTTAGATGAATGGTGTGGTATCTAGAAGTGTTTTTTCCCAAACCAAGAGTGATCACTGTTCAAAAATATGCAAAGCTTTCCAAACAAACCAGTGTTAAGCTTGGTGCTGTGTTTAGTAGTGAAACGTTTCAGGAAGCTATTTTGAGATCAAAAATATTAATTTCCCATTGGGAAACAAAGAAAGTAGCTTTGATGTTATTGGATGTACAAGCAAAAAGATGATCCTAATTTCTTTTTTAAGTTTCTGATTGATATCCAAATGGAGAATTTCCTTCAGTGAGGTCAACTTTGCAAAACGAGTCCACAAAAGTTACTAGCCCATGAAGTCTTATATTTAAGGTGAGGCAAGTGAAGTAGTCAGCACTCTAGGACAGTCATCCTCAACCTTGTGCCTTCCAGACATGTTTGGACCGCAACACCCAGAATTCCCAGTCAGTGGCCCTGCTGGATGGGGATTCTGGGAGTTGCGGTCCAAATGCTAGAGGCCAGCTTAGTGAGCAGGTTTGTTTACTGATGCCTGTTCAAAAGAAGAGACCTGCTGAATCAGACCAAAGGCCATCGTTCTCTGTCTCACAGTGGGCAGCCTGGTGCTTCTGAAGCCAAGAGGAACAGGAGGGCAGCAGCCACCTTCTGCTGCAGTTCTCCCAGGTGGCTGGCATTTGGAGTTCCACCTCCTCTCTTGCTAGATGTACAATCCTCTTCTTAGCACACCTGGTAACATCCAGAATTACTTCTAGGGATGCTTTCGCACACGAGCTGTTGCTTCCGTCAGACTTGTAATGAGACACATTGCACTGCAAGTGTCTGCGTCTGCATGAACAGCCAGCTCAGCTCAGTGTAAATGTAGCATTCAAGGATGCAGAAGCAAAAGGAGGATCATACTTATTGAAGGATCACATGTGAGACAGAAAGAGTCAGAAAAATACTTATGTCTCAGAGAGAGAAAGGATGACAAGATGAGAAGTCAGTAATATCTAATATTAGTCATTGACAATGACCACTAATCATTTTAAGAGCTTTCTACTCAATGTTCCACCATTAGCATTTTAAGTTATCTACTGTGAGATCCTGCACCCATTTGCTTGAAACCAGGTCCCCATATAGCCAAGAGTCTGTTTCCAAGACATGCTTTGAGAATATGGTTGCCCAGGTCATATGTAGTAGCAGTAAATCATGAGCTAATCAACCTGTGATTTGCCAGGTTTTGTGGAACATGCAAGAGTCATTTCAGCTCTGCATAATTTTCAGTTGGCGTGCTCACAGTTTCTTCGCTGAAAAAAATAAACTCACAGCGCTAACATGGACACTATGGGGTGTTTGTGGATTACACAACCCGTAGTTCTTCTTCGTGGTTTCTGTGCATCACACAAATGGGCTCTGCTCCTTCGTGGAGTCTATTGCTGGGAAGGTTCTATGGGTAAGTGGGAGCCCTTCCCCTTCCTCTTCCTTGCATCCATGGGAGGGGCTCCTGCCCATTTCCTCCCTTCCTTTTCGATTGCAAGCGTGCTGAGAGGAAGGGGAGGTGTGAGGTGTTTCTGTCCTCATTCTGTGCTCAGAGATTGGCAAACCAGCTCATGAAAACTGCCCTATAAGCTGTCCAGCCTTCAACTCATGGCTCCTTCAAGGTCTCTGTCTACCTGACAAAGGCCGTAGCCGTAGCCCTCCTCTCAGAGATCCCCCTGCAAGAACTATGCAGAGCTGCCACATGGTTTATGCCCTCAACATTCACTGAGGGCTAGAGGCCCACACAAGGGCCGACCTTTGTCCTCCAGTGAAGACACCATCCCTGCGTCCTTGACACAAGCTTGCCAGCTACCCATATGTGTGATGCACAGAGACCATGAAGAAGAAATTCAGCTTGCTTGCCTGTAATTGTTGTTCGTCAGCTGATCATCTGTACATCCATACGGCCTGCCACTGGTGTGGCCCCTCTGATGATTGCCTCCTTGCTTGCCAGGGGCTCACAAGGCCAGACTGGAATGGCACAACATTCCTCCCTCAGTCCTGGGACCGCTGGTGGTCTCCACAGAACTGAGGGAATGGCTGGGAGCCTCTCCCATGTAAACATGGAAGAGAAGGGGAGCGGCTCCCACCCAGTTGAACACTTCGTTGTAGAATCTTCCTGACAACTGGCTCCATATGTGTGAATGCACAGATGCCCACTCAAAGAATGATGGTTACAGGTAAATAGCCTGACTGTAACCTTCAATTCTTATATTAACTTTCAGTTGTTAAGCTGGAAACAATGGTACAGGCCTGATTGCAAGTAACAGCAGCAGATTGCAGCTTAATTAATGCCATGTGTTCTGGAGCTTTCTTGAATATTCGACTTTTATCAGGTCGCTACATAACATAAACCCAAACCTTTAAAGGTTAATATGGGTTAATGAACCAGCATAACACTAAGCAACTAATTGTGGGCCTGCTGTGTCCACAGTTTGCAATTGTTATATGTGTGTTTGGTTAGTGTCTGGGTTTGCATGCCATATGACAACTTTAGGCTGAAAGGAGATTGACAAGAGAAGTAGCTTGCAACCAAGAAAAGTAATTAAACCACGAGTTACTGTTGTACCTGTGTCTCCCTGCCAGTATCTCATGAGAATTGCCCTGTTTATGAGAAATGAAGATAGCTGTCACTAAGTAATATAATTTGTTGGATTCAGAGAGTGAAGCAAATAATGGTAGTTATTTATAGTCAAGAACGTCTACAATATCACAGGGGTTCAGTACCTTCATAGGTGGGGTACTAATGGCTGGTTATTTTCACTTTCACTTGCTTTAAAGTGGGACAACACTCCAGCCATAAGATGGCCTAGGTAGCAATGCTTTGCAGAGAGCTGTTGTAGCCATGTCTTGATCATTGCCGCTTGTTGCCACTGTCCAATAAAAATCTTCTTCTCTTTTGCTTTACTGCCCTCCTTCCTGTTTCTTCCTTCATGACCTCAAAAGGACTACCACCTTGCTTTGTTACTTAAGGTACTTCTGTGTGCTTTTCATCCTGGCTTTCTTCTGTGCTTGGGGTGTGTAGCTGAAATAGATATGCTTTCTTGTAAATGGAGTGTCACAGTCCTGAGCATGTGGCTCTCACAGCTGGTGATTGCATAGAATTTGTCTCTGAATCTAGGGTGCAGCTTTTCAAGACCTTTAAACAAACACAAAAGTGATCCTCTTTGCTTCTTGGTCTAAGTGGGTGCAGCTTTCAGTTAACTCCTGTTCTTAAACACCAGGAAAAAACTTTTCAGTAGAAATGTGGTCATACTGGAATTACACTTGTAAGAAAGCTTGATCTCCTGAGAAGGCGTATTTTAAAACTTAAAGGCTGTTTTTGTTCGGTCGCTTCTGCCCTAGATGCGAATGAGCAGGGATGTCTTTAATTATTTGCTGGTTGCGGGTCTCTAGCTATCTCCTAATGAATATAGAATTGGAGGCATGGGAAGAAGAGGCTAACCCTGTGCATTCTGCACAGCAGGGCTGATGGTGACTCCCACCGCTCCAGGGTTTCCCACCCCGGCAGGGACCTTTCCAGCCACACAGCATGGCTGATGGCAAAGAGGAAGCCCTGCAAATGGCCACCCACCGAAGAGATGCATCGATTGCATTTCCACCCCGTTCTTCCTCTAAGGATCTCCGGGTGCTGTGCTCCCACTGCCCCTCTGTTTCTGCGGCAGCCCTGTTGGGTGAGTTAGGCTGGGACACGGTGACTCTTCCAGCGTTACCTGGTGAGCTGAGCCTGGGCCGCCCCAGCTCTAGCTGGATGCTTGAACTGTTCCAGCGAACTGCCTCCATAGAATGCACACAGGAGGGCTGAAGACCACAGGACAGAATCTAACCTGAGAGGGAAATTAATTCCCAGCCCAAATGCAAGGATCTGTGGCAACCATCTTTTTACAGGCGGTGTCCTGCGTAATTCAGAGGCAGTCTCTCTCTGCACCATCTGCCATAGCAGCGGTACTCCTCCAAAGGCCTGCCATGCATGCCTGGGTCACATGGATTAAGGACTGGTAGTGTTTGTTTGTTGGCTGGCCACGTTGCTGAGCAGGAGTTCTCCCAAGGTGGCATGCCACCATAAACGGCACAGTAGAAACTGAGTCAGCGTTAAAAGAGCAATAGAAACAATAGGATTGTTCCACTGTCTGAAGCTTCGTCTCCTTCACCCACCCCCTTTCTGGCTTTTAAGAGGGCTTGCAAAGGTCCAGTGCGGCATGATGGTTGCTGTGTTGGACTGGGGACCTTGGAGGTCAGGTTCTCATTCCCACTTGGCTGTGAAGCTCATTGGTTAACTTTAGGCCAGTCACTTATTCTCAGCCTAACCTACCTCACAGGGTGGTTGTTGTGAGGATCAAAATGGTATGGAAGAGAAACTCATAAAGCGCCTTGGGCTCCACACAAGGTTAAAAGTGGGATTTAAATGTGATGCAGCAATATTATTTTACTTTACTTTGACTTCAGCTTGCTATTTTGGGTGTTTTCTCTTCTCCTTTTGGATGGCTCTTCATATTTCATTGTAACCTTGTTTTCATATGGCAACCTGCCTAGAAGTATAAAAAGGTGGGCTAGTTGTTTGTAAAACAAGCGTTATAAATGTGCCAAATCTGAGTGGTGCTATATTTGCGCCACACAGCATAGAGGTAACTTCTTATTCTGCAGAGTGTTCAGAACTATAGTCAGCTCCCTAGATCAGCCTTCCCTAGTCTTGTGCCTTCTGGGTGCATTTGGACTGCAGCACCCAGAATTCCTAGTCAGTGGCCCTGCTGGATGGGAATTCTGGAAGTGGTGGTCCAAATACCTCTGAAGGTTGGGAAAGACTGCCCTAGTTGACTTGGAGCACTAACGAAGTGGCTAGCATTCCCACCCTGAGATGGAAGGAGAGGATGGAGGCATATAGGAGTTCATACAAACCGTGGAGAAGGCCACTTGATTGGGTGTGTGGGGACAGATGTAATCATTGCTTCAGGGTACAGGAAGCAGTGGAGGCTGGTCGCTCCAGTGTCAGGAACTGCTCTGAGCTATCCATGGTGCTGAGCCTGGTTGGGTAACTGGGTTCAGCACTGCGGACAGCTCCTTTAGAGCTCGGGCCACAGCAGCTGTACCACCCAGCTGACATTCAAGCCACTCCCAGGACATTGTTTGCCGGGAATTCAGTTTGAGTGCAGTGGTGTGTAACACGGAGTCAAGATTTCCATTCCTAGCTATCAGGACAGGCTTCACAACAGTGGTTCATGGAGAAGCTTGGGGAGGGGAATGATGGAAGTGTTACATTTCAGCTCCTTTTGACATGCATTCCATGATCAGTTGTCATGGGAATAGCACACTCAAGAATTACATTGAGGTTTGAGCAGGAAAATGGTCATACTTGTTCCATTATAGTGCACAGTGGAGGTAGTGCAGACTTTCTGTTGGCTTTTATTTGTATTTTAACAGCTCCTTTTAAAAACTATGCAGTGATTGGCATTTAAAAAATGAAGAATAGACGTGGTGTTCTCTACTCTGATAAGCAGCATCCAGCCATTCTGCTGTGTGTGGCCATCATCATCTTGGGTGGGAAACAATGGGAGTTTCTTTAACTTGGCTGAAAGATTCAGCTGTGTTTCTTTGAACAGCTTGGCTAAAGGGAGGTGTAAGTGTAAATTTACAAGAAATAACTCACCAAGGCTAGAGATCCCATATTGAACTGGAAGGGCAGTAGAGGGCTGCTAAATGTTCTGTCTCGGGTTTAGGAAAGAGCCCAGACAAAACAACCTTTTGTGTGAATTCACCTGGGATGTGGGACCGTCATTCACCCAGCAGGAGATTGAAATCTGTTAATTCAGAAGACAGTTTTGTTACTGTGATTGCTGAAAACAGACCCCTCTGCTTTAGTGTGACAGAGGCACAGCACTTTCTTTTTTTAGACTGAAAATGTCAGAAAGAAGACCTACATTGTGCAAGTGAAAACTGTGCATCTTTCCTGTTTGTTTCACTCTGCCTTCCAAGTTACATTGCACAGCAGAATTTAGCATTCTTCTGACAGGGTGACTTGATTGTGGACGGGGTTGTCATAGAGAATAAGGCTGTCAATGGCTACTAGTCACAATGGCTATATATTGCCTCCAATATCAGAGGCAGTGTGCTTTTAAGTACCAGTTGCTAGGAAACACGAGGAGGGAGGGTGCTCTTGCATTAGCATCTTGCTTGTGCGATACCCATAGGCCTCTGATTGGCCATTATGGGAACAGATTGCTAGACCAGATAGGCCTTTCATCGGAGCCAGCACAGCTCTTCAGTGATGCTCTTACTGAGTGGTCTGCTGATGGCGGAAGGAAAAAGTGATTCTTAGCAGCTAGCAAGCTTTGTCTCCACCATTCATAAAAAACAGGCCTGTTTTCAGAAGGAACATTTATCAGCCAGATTTTCTTGGGCGGATGTTGCTACTGAGCAGATCTTTTAAGCCCAGTTTGAATTATTCTAAGACTACTGCAGCAGGAATAAGCTGAAACTAGGAAAGGGTGCATAACTTGAGCCCATCTATGTAAAGGAAAATTTGCACCCTAAACTGTGCAAATAAATTTTGGGGAAGGGCTGTTGTTCATTGGGAGACTGCCTGCTGTGCATGTAGAAGGTCTTGTGCTGAATCCTTAGCAACTTCAGGTAGGGTTGGGATAGAGCCTGGGGAACCACTGCTGGTCTGTACAGGCCACAAGGCAGCTTCCGATGCTCCTACACTGCAGAGCAGGCTCCTGTAACCTGGAGCCCTCCGGTTGTTTCGGGCTACAGCTCCCCAGATTACTGACTGTGCTGGGGCTGATGAGAGTTAAAGTCCAAAGCATCTGGGAGGCACCGGTTTGGGAAGCCTGCTCCCAAATGTTCTTCAGCAACTATACAGTTGCTTGCTGGGTACCTATTAAAGCTCCAAAAGGCTTTTGGCCCTGACTCAGAGTTGATTTAAAAATAGAAGTGGGAGACCTTGAACAAGGTACATCTTAACTGTTACCATATTTAAACTTTTGGCTTTAGATGCTACTTTATAAGCAATAATCAACTTTCTGTACAGAAAGAGAAGAAATGATACCCTTCCTTCCTTCCTTTTCCCTCCCTCTTTAGGACACGGGGCATCCCTGCACAGCCAGTGATCCGAACAGCTGCTTCATGCCAGTGTCTCCTCAGCACTTCATAGACCTCTTCAAATTTTAAGTGCAATCTTCTTTTTTTTGCGTTTTTGTCACTTTTTTCTTTGTAGTCATGCAGTTATGTGTATAATGCTTTTTGCGCAATATTTCTCTGAATATGTGTTGTAGTTAAAAGGGGATGTAAGAGGTTCAGGAGGAGAGAATATTGATGAGAGCCTCTCATAAATATGGCTAGTAAGTAGAGAATTGAAGGGAAGTCACTTTGAAAGGGAAGCTACATCATCAAATTTGGGACTTTTGTTTCTCCAATCATGTAATTTTGTTAGGGCTATGGTGGATGCTGAGTGGAGACAAGCTGGCAGTTTGAGGAGGTGAGCTGACCAAACACAGATCACGTATTCATAAACCTTCTCTGTTCTCGTCCTATTCCAAATGTACGCAGCTGGCATTTCCCATAAATATCCCAAGGGGACTGTTGGGGCTTCTTTGTACATGTCATGCTGACTTGCGAGTGTTGCACCCCAGTAAATCATCGTTGTGCATACCTTTAGTGCATCCTCTTATGAAAGAAGCCAACCCTGTTTTGTACATACATTATGCAGAATATTTATTTTCTTACAATCTATTTTATTAACTACAGCCAGCCTGTCCCGAATGATGTGAGCTGCTGGCTGCTTTGGTGGTGTGGAGTTTTCTGATGGTGGTCACATTTGTTTGTATGGTGTTGTTTTGGTCCTTTGATTGGGCTAATGTTAATCATATCTGCCATTGGGCTTTTGGAAAGAAAGATCTCACTGAACTTTGATAAAGAAATTAAAGAATGCCACTAAGTTTCCACTGGTACAAATTGAAGTTCTGCAATGGAAGCTAAGCTGAAGAGGCTGAAATTCTCTTGGAAGCTACACTGGCGCTCTGCAGATATGAAAAGGCATGTGGGAGGAATCAGTGTAGCAGCAGACAAAAGATGATTTGTGTGTTCTGGAAGTCTGAAACTGTCCTTTCAATGTAACATAATTTACAGATGAATACAGGCCTTACAGTATATACCATACTGTGTTTTGAATCTATTTTGGACCCAAATAAATCACATTCCTGCCTTTTAACTGTTGTCCAGAGTTTTGTTTTTGTGTCAGCACCTTATGACTCCTGGTATTTGAAGACAACCCCGTTGATTTAAGTGCTGCCTACTTAAAGTATGCATGCTTGCAATGGGATCGGCAGGAGTATTGGTCGAGAGAGCAATGCCATAGAGGAAATGGCAAATTTCCTCCTCTGGGTGTGGTGGGAAGTCCATCCTCGTGAGAAAAGCCTAATCATGATTGACCTTCCCGGCCACCACAGAAACCTCTGCAGCAGCTTCCTGCCCACGGCTGGGCCTGAAACCTTGTTAAAGGAGGAAAGGAGGCATGCCTGGACGTGCTGGTCAGCAGTGGAGGAGTGGCTGTCCCTCCCCAAGGTCCACAGACCTCTCAGCTGCAATCCCAAAATGGGGAACATTAGGCCAGCTGTACGACTAGTCTAAACGAGTGTTGTTTTTCTCTAGAGAAAAGCCTGGAACAACCCCCACCCGTGCTTGCTTCTCCGGCTAATCTTAGGCTAGGCTGGAGATACTGAGAGCATAAGATGGCTCTCTTGTGACTCTTGGTCCTGTAGGAAGGCCAGCAAGTTGACTTTGCGGGTCCGTCATACTGGGTATTGATATCTTTAGTATGTTCATAGCACCTGCCATGAACTTAATGAAACAGCCCTGTGAGATAGAGAGCATCATTGTTTCCCCTGTATATTGAGGGTGGGCAAGAGCAGCTTGCTTAAGAACCTAAAGCAATCACATTGGGGTAGGTTTCAGAAGGTTTGGGGAGCACATCAGTTTGCAGCAGGACAAAAAGTAAATTTAAGGTGTAATTCTAGTTGATTATGCCCTCACTGCTTGGAAGTTCCCAAACTTGGAGGGTTCTTAGATTCCAACACTTTCCTGGGCTGAAGCAGGTAGGGTGGGAGGTGCACTAGAAGCAGTCTTTGCTCCCCTGTCCTCTGTGCTTGGTGACACATTTGATGGGCTTTTTAGCCTGTCTGCCAAGGATATTTGGGGGGGGGGGCGGCGGCGGGGGACAGGATACCTTGTATCTTCACCTCTATCCTCCCAGCCCACTGGACTCCCCCTTCCCTCTCCCTCTGAAGTCATTTGGGGAGGCAACTGGGTCCAGTTCTCTCCCTGCTCGCTGCAAAAGAGGGGAAGCCAGGGTTGAATCTCCCCTTCCAAGGCCAGAGCACTGCCTGGGATTTTCTGAGCAGTTCTGTGGTCCTTGGAATGTTCTAAGAACATGGGAGAATGGGGTGAGGAGCAAAGCACACCACTAAGGACAGAGCATGCTCAGTGGCCATGAAAACAGCATGTGGGAAAAAATGTGGAAAACAGCAGGGAGGAATAGAAAGGAATGGAGTGTTCTAGAGGGGGCATGGCTGGCTGGCTGGCTGGAACAGTGAGCAAGATCCTCACTGCAACACTTCCTCGCAGGTGCCTCTTTTTTCCATTTTACGGTCCTCTGTGCCCAACCAGAAGGAGTTACTGAGGGTAGCTACTAAGGGCAGGGCTTTTCAGTGGTGGTGCCATGCTTGGTTCATGCTCCCCCAAAGAGACTCACCTGACATCTCCATTAAGGTTCCTTTCAGTACTGAGTGAAGATCTTTTCCTCAGACTATTAGGTTTAAAAACAAATCTCAGATCAGACAACTGTATTTTCTTTCAGATTTTCTTCTAGATTTACTATTTTAAGTTATCTTTAATGTTTAGCTGCTTATGCTGTATGGCTTTAAATATTTTCATTTACCCTCCAGAAAATTTCTTGTGAACGGATGGTATAAGACTGTCATAAAATAAAGCCAATTGCAAGCTTTCCTGGCAAAGTCTGGCTGCCTCCAAACTCCTCTGGTTTTGAGAAATTCTGGTATCAGAAGTTGCAGTACCAACCTCCTAACTAAAATTCCCTGTTATATCAGAATGTATTATTTGATGCTGCACACTAATAACAGTATATAGTAATAGGTCCTGATGGATGGTTCTGTATAACCAAATGGTAAAAACTGGATAGAGGGCAAGTGCCCATGAGTTCCCCCTGTCTTGTTCATTCCAGTTTCCTGGAAGCTTTGTCATTCTTGGGAACAAGTTAAAGAATAAGATGAGGAAACATATTTGAATAATATGGGTTGGAGACATACTCGCCCCTTCCCCAAGTAGGACTCCTTCCATTCACAGTGGAAACTAGGATCCTGCAAAGGTTTTCCCCTGGGGAAAAAGCAAAGGAGGCAATTTTCTTATGTTTCTGCCACTGCTATGCTGTAATATGAATTCCCTATTCCTCTTGAAACAGCATGGCTGTTGGAACTGGGGGCTTCAGAGGGAGGAAAAGTTGGAGAAAATTGCTATGCTAGTCTCTTTCTGCAGCAGTGGGACTTCATTGAGTACAAGCCTGGATCCGACACACTGTGCTCAAAGGTGTGGGTTAAATTATGTGAGCTAGAAATATTTAGAGAGCAGGAGGGAAAAATAGAAATGACATTCATTAGATTGGTTGCTTATCCCCAACTATAAATGCTTGCCTGATTTAATAGGTCTTTTATTGCTTCTGCAGATTAGCTGGATTTAAGCTTTGTTTGCCCTTGGAATCGAAGGAATAACAAAACTGGAGAGTAGTTGAAAATACAAATCACAACTTTCCACTGTACCTGAAAAGTGCTGGAAGCCACATTCCCTGTGCTGCTGACCTTCTCGTTCCTAGAGGAAATCTGTTTTGGCATCATTTCTGGTCACAATGCAGTACTGTAAGCTGTGGCAGCGGGGTGGCCTAAATCACCTTTCCAGAATCCTGCCCCAACCCTTTCTTATGAAAAAGTCCTAGAATGGGTGAAACCAGTTGGGCAAGTTTAGCCAGGCTGCTCCCCTACTCTTAATGGAGATGGGCTGAGAGATCGCTGGAGCAGGTGCAGGGCTGATGTGCCTTTTCTCTGTTTCCAAAGGAATGTGCTGATTCAGAGGTCTCTGAAGCAAGCAGCATCCATACTTTGGCAGATCTGTGCTAAAACTGGATCTGCAAAGGTGGTGGCAACCGGGGCGGGGGCAGGGGAGGGGACTTGCACTTTGGGTTCCTCCAGAGCTCTGATGGAGAACAGAAATCTATTCAAGGGTGAGTACTGTGGATCCCATCGGACACTCAGCCTGTATATGTGTGTGAATAAATCTTGTAATACAGAAATCCTGTAAGTTTCCTGTGACCTTCTTCTAAAGGACACTGAAGCCTTAGAACCACTAAAATTTGTCACTGCTCAGATACGATATTTAGCAGTCCAAATCCAGAATGTCTGAGGCAACGAAAGACTGGTAGTTAATGTGGGAAAGTGTTTAAAGCTGAGGAAATAAAAAGAGGAAAAAGCACTGCTTCAATTCTTGGTTTTGTGACATAGGAATTATGACAAATTGCCTGCACACTATTCCCCTGCATAATTTGGCTTTTGCTTACAAGAAACACATATGCTGCAGCTTAATTGGAGATGCAGCCATTTTTCCACATGTACAGTGCCTCCTGTGCTTAATCGCCTGTGTCAACTAGGATTTTTACATTGCGTAAAAGACAAAGA
This sequence comes from Varanus komodoensis, assembly GCF_004798865.1. NCBI lineage: Eukaryota > Metazoa > Chordata > Lepidosauria > Squamata > Varanidae > Varanus > Varanus komodoensis. Next base: position 36,727,109 of record NW_025335269.1, read on the forward strand.
TCATGCGGTCAGGCTCGCCATATGCACACAAGGAAGCTGAAACACAGTTGGAAGGCAGTGAAGGGAAGAGATCAGTTTTAGGAAGTATTTCAAGTGAAGAAGCAAACTTACTCTCTCAAATGCATCAAGCTTATGTGGGGTGGAAGGGGGCGTAGTCACACCAAGCCGGGAAATGATTTTTTTTTTTTAATTAAAGAAAGCTCAGATTCTGTATATTACCATAGTTCTGGGGACCAGTGGTTTCTACGGTTTTTGGTTCCAACAGTGGAAAAACAGTGTTAGAAGCCTGGAACAGAAGCTTTTGTTGAAGCTCCATGTCTACAGGAGGAGGAGGATGGCAGGTTAACTGGGTTAAAAAAATACCACAACCAAAAACAGAGGGAAAGTCTTGTAGTTAAGGGAATAATGCCTCTCAGAGAAAATGTAACAGTGGCTTCAGTGAGTTCTGTTCCTGGAACTAAAGGAACGCAGAGATGACTGAAGAAGGGCCAAGAACTCCTTGTACACACAACTTCCACTAAATGCACCGAACTGCTTGCAGCATGACCATTTGCTAACCATGAATTTCAGAAAAAACAAAACAAAAAACAGTTCTGAGGACAGTTCTTATGGTAACTAAAGGTGGTGAGAGGCTCATGTTAGGTGTAAACAACTACAAATTGAGTAAGAACCTTTTTGGCTGGCATCCCATTGTTTTCAGGAGCATCTGTCTTCATGAGACAGGCTCATCCTGTCTTAAGTTTGTCCACCTGAATTTCTTTTCCTTTAAAGTCCCTTTGCTCCTCTTCAGGGATTAATTTTGTATTAGAACTACACTTAGGATAAAAAGTACTTTTAAGATTAGTTTGGAGGGTGGGAGGAGTTTTGAGAAGGACTCAGCACCCCTTCTAACACATTAATCCTAACCATACTCCTTATTTCTCCACTCCTTTATAAAGATTCTGTGGCAAGCCAGATTCTGACACAAGGGTTTGTAATTACCTGGTTTGCAAAGGCAAAACCATCCGTCATGGGTTGCTTAAGCCATAATGTCTCACATATTACATACTCAACCACTGTCTGGAACTTATGGTGCTGTCTGATCCTGATTGCTGGGGTCATTATTTGAGGATTAAGCAACCCTTGTTTAACTCATTGTGAGCTATTTGCTTATCAGAATTGTCCCCTGTTACAACAATCTAGTTTGGTTTTGAGAACCAAGCCAGAGAGTGTATCTTGAATAAGCTTAGGTGCTGGGGCCAAACAGCTGGGCTTAAAACAGCCTGTCCTTCTATGTCTGAAATTATTTGTGAACATTTAGTTGACTACAGTCAAAAGTAAAAAGAGTTAAACTGACCTTGACTCTTCCAAACTTAATTAGGGTCTCAAGCCCAAGCTCTAAGCACACCTCCACCCCCATACACACTAATATTTTATTCCCTCTAGGATTGATCCTGGCTCAAGTCCATCCACAGCTAAAACATTAAAATGTTTGATAATGCCAGACTATTCTAACAGTTTCTGTATTTCCTTGGCATAATATCGTATTTTTTATAAAATCCGATTACATGAAAATATTAATGACTTTGCTGCTAAATAAAATAATAAAATCTGGTGTGCTTTATGATGCTTTGTCTGAAATAAGTCAGCTGGTAAGTCCCATCAAACAATAGTTTATTTCCTAACAGGAAGCAAGGACTGATTTGTTTTTCTTTTGTTTGCTGGTGCCATATGCTGTACTGCCAATTTATTGTCTTAAGTCTGTTGTTTACCTTTTAAATGGAATGCACAGCAGGGGACAGTGGGAGAGTCAAGGTCCTTGAGCAACACCAGGAGGAAAAAAATAAGGGCATGGAAGACCAGTTTTATGGTCCTTGTTGAAACAACCTTTTTTTATTATTCATGGGGAACTGAAAAAACAAAGAAACTGGTGACCAAACACAGTTTCACTGTGGGTTTATTTACTTGGTCATTTTTTGTCCCTAGGTACATGATCCTGTGGTGAAATTTGCCAAGTGTCTCTGCAGCGCTTGGCGACATTCTGCTGTGATCTCGGTGAGGGAGTATGAGAAATGTGTAAAATGAGAACAGTGAGCTTTGTGCGGAGAAATACTTTAAAACAAATACATGTTGAATATTTATATCCTGCCTTACTAGGCCCAAGTATTCACGAGGTGGCACTTTAAAGTAAAACAAACTTCTGTACACAATCTAAATCATCATTGGAGAGTGTTCTCAATGATCATCTGCAGAGGAAATCCTTTTATGAAGGTGAAATATATATACATGGGTTTGGGTCTAGCCTTAGTTATACTTACAATAAATCCAGGGAAATCACTGGGATCTATACGAGATGTGATTAATTGTATGCCCCACATTTCATGGGCTTAACTCAAATTATATTTTAGGGGTGTTCTGGATTCCCTCAAGATAGAAAGTAGACTTGGTACTGGAGGACTGCTGTTTAATCAGTTACAGCTGATCAAAGAGCAATGTGGTTTAGGAGTACACCCAGCATACAAAAATATTTGTAGCATATTTGTAATGAACACATTTCCTTGGAGATACAACATTGTTTCTGTAATGAGGCCTAGTGTCATGGTTATATAGATCATGCTCTGGGTACAGTAGTCAGTATTGTTCCCTTAAGGCAATTTTGATTAAAGCTCTCTTCATGTTACTTGTCTACAGGGACAGGGTTAGGAAACGAGGAAAGCAGCAAGGGTTCCAGGAGAAAGCCTCTGTACAAACAGTTCCCTGCCCACTGGAGTGGGTAACAGAGGGAGCTGCAGGTCGAGGAAATGGCACAACCCCTTTGTGCAAGTTTTTGCCCTTTCACAAACAAAACAAAACGCAAAGGGGGCTTGATACTTCATGAAACGGCGGGGGGATCAGTAAGGTTATTAGTCCTTCATGGAGACTAATTGAGAAATGTTTTGAACTGCCTTCAGCAATTTTTTTTCCTCTGAGAACTAAGCAACTTTTTAAAGTGCTGTTGAAGTAGGCTATAGTTGTGGGTCCAGATGTCTGTTAAACGCCTTCTGTTCCAGACGGCATGTTCTCTAGGGGCATCTGAGGTTCTTCTTGGGATGTCTCTGTCTTTTGCAATAAGGTAAGCAGCAACTGGAGAGTCTTTTGGGATGCTCTCCCTAGTAAGGCTCGTCTTGCAGCATACTTGATTGCAGCGCCAGGTGAAGATCGTATTTTTTCCCCTTTACAACTTCATCTCATATGCAGAGATAGGGTAAAATGTTTTATTGTGCTTCCACACTTTTATGTATTATGTTTTACTGTTCTTTAATAATTATGGTTGTGTTTATCATGTACTTTGTTCTTAATTGTGGTAAAACTGTGGGATACAAACGTAGAAGATAATATGCACAGAAGTATTGTATGTTCTAGCAAAATGCTCAGAGGCCTCTTAACGTATCTCTATTTGCTAGGGTCATTTCATACATTGAAGATGTTTGTATTATGCCTCAGCAGGCAGCTGTATAGGAAACTGCCTTAGGAACAGCTACTGCCTGTTTGTACTAGCGTTGTTGGAGAAATCGACAATTCAAATGTGTTCAGATTTCTATGAACCTGATTTTGATTCTGAGTCATGGCAATTCCATAGATGTGCGAACCAGTTTATTACCTGGGAGACATGAGATCTGCATAAATTTGCACTTGTGCTAATGTGCGTTAGTACAAGGACATATCAGTGTCAGTGCAAAATGCACACTTGGAACTAATGCAAACTAATGACAATGTGTGAAAGGACAAGCTTGTATTTGCTAATACAATAGACCGAGGACGTAATTTTTGAATTGGCAGTCTTTACATGTAACTTATGAGTAGACAAATATATGGGCATTGGTCTGCCTATGCACAATTATGCCTAAGAACGGCAGCCATATATAAAATACTGGGGGAGGGGGACTTTGCATGTTTGCGTTGTAATAGATATAACCATTTTCTTACATAAGGTTTCTAAGTTTTAATTTTTTTGTTTTGATTTATTGAAATGAAAAAATGAAAGCTTATGTGCAGTTATGCTAATACATGGTGACGCTAACATGCATTCACACAAGTAGAATGCAAGACTCTTGACAACCTGCAAAACACTGGTAGGTTTCTCACAGGCTCCGTGTGTGCCTCATTTCTACCGACAGGCTGTTAGATCATAAGATGAGTAAGTTTTTGATACCATCAGTCATTGTACCCTTCTGGACAGGCTGTCTGACTCAGAATGTGGGGGAACTGTGCCGCAGTGATTTTGCCCCAGTTTGGATGTCTCATTCCAGAAGGCGATGCCAGTGGCCGTTTTGCCCCACAGCAAGCATGCTATGGGCCTCCTTGGCACCCTAGTTTAACCTGTGCTTTTAAATACCCGCATGAAACTATTGGGAAATTTTATCTGACGATGAGTGTTGAGATGTTACCAGTAGGAGGAGGATGCCCAGCACTCTCATCCAATGACGGTGAGGCACGTTGATGTGCTGAGCCAGTGCCTGGGCAGAGTATGGCTGAGGGCAGTGAATTAAGTCGATGAATTAAGTCTTGTTCCAGATAAGGCTGAGATACCTATTGTAGGTGATTCATATGGCCAGGTAAGTGGCATTCAGCCTTGCACTCCTCTTTAAGGGACAAGCTAATTGTTTGGGTGTGTTTTTCAATTCCCCACTGTCTCTAGAGGTTGACCTCAGTGGCTCAAATCACCTTTTACTACCTTCAGTTGATATACCAGCCACAACCCTAACTGGACAGAGAGAGCCTTGCGATTGCTATTCACACACTGGTAGCCTCTTGTTCGGACTATGCAAGAGATTTCTATGTGGGGCTGCCTTGGTCTGCAACTTCAGTTCATTCAAAGTAGGGCAGTTAAATTGCTAACAGGGACCAGCAACCACATAATGCCAAAACTTTGTCACCTGTATTAGCTGCCAGTCCATTTCCAGACCCAATTCAAAGTGCTGGTCTAAACACGTAAAGCTGGGGTCTGCACCTCCCTTGGTGCCCACTAGTATCCCCTCCTCTCCTGATTGTGTGTGTGTGTGTGGGGGGGGGGAGGCGTACTGGGAGGCTGGCCTCCTGCCAGCTTTGTTTTGAAGACCAAAGCATCCATTTGTCATTTATTTGGGAACCTTGGACAAATTATTGTCCTTTCAGTTGCACTAGTTTGCCCTCTGGAAACTGAGTGTTTCGTGACCAGCCAGGATAGCCATTTTACAGGCATTTTGTAAGAGCATTTCTCTAAATTTAGCGCTCTCTAAATTTCTGGTGTGTTTACTCAGCCCAAAGGGTGTGTGGGTGTGTGTGGGGGTGTGTACGGGGGCTTCTTTAATGCCTTAAATGTCTTGGGTCCAGGTTATCTGAAGGAGCATCTCCTAATGATTTGAGCCCTCCCCCAGGTTCAACTGCAAAAGCAGGTGGCTACAAAAGGGACTTTTCAGTCAGACAGTCAGTCCATGGGATGCTGCCCACTCCAAGGCTTGCCTGGCACCTTCATTATGGTCTGTCCGGAATGAAGGTGAAGACCTTTGGTTCTCCCAGGCATTTTAGTAACTGCTTTTTAGACTTTTATATCCTTACACTTTCATGAAAGGGTTTTTACTCTTTGCTGCTAATTTTAACTGGGTTTTATTATGCACTTTTTATTATTGTTTGTATATTTTAATGTACTGTATGCCATCTGGAGAACTTGGTTATTGGGTAGTTTAAAGTATGATTAGTAAATAAACAGAATTAAATGACGGAATTTGGCATTTTGGTTTCGACTAATTTTTTTTATTCATCTGTGAAAATACTATATTTTTGGAGTGAAACTAATAAAATACCAGAAAAAAAGGAAACACGTGAGCATTAAGTGACTAGTTACAGCCACATAAAGCATTTCACCTTCATTGTGTTCAAGCCAAGAATTATGCATAGCTGCAGTGAAAAGGCAATATAAAGAACATTTGAATCTTTACATATGTGCAATCTCAGAATACAATCACAATGGTAGCTTCTTTAAGACCAGTAGACATCAAATCAAATAGTTCCAAAGCAACAAAGAAGGGCATTTATCATTTAAGAAATAGCCCAAATAATGTCTAGATGCTAGTATTTTAAAAGAATAGAAATAACAAAAATTTGCTAACCAAATAAAAGACCACAAAAGGAAAAGCTCTTTCAATTCCAGAAAAGCACAACAATAAATTATATTAAATTTTAATTAATGCTATTAAAATTAAACATTGTGTTTTAGGAAAACATGGGCACGATCCTGCCAAACCAAAGGACACTTCTATCCCATTGACCCAAATACTACAAAAATCAATGAGGTATGAAATGTACAACTTTTCAAGGACTCTGTTCCATTTCTACAAAAATCTTTAAAAGCTTAAATAAACCAGGCTGTACTGCATATCTCAAAAGCCTTCTAAAGGCCTGATCTGTGGACTGGCCATCCATCTCCAGAGCACACAGGATCCAGGGTTACAACTGAGTGAGAAGGCAACACAGCCACCCTGACCCCTGGCCACCTCGCATCCAGTGCTTGGGAAGGGATTCGGCACAGCAGCTGTCTGACCAACGCCTCGGAGACCCTGCACAGGCTGTCCCCCTTCGTAGCAACACTTGCCCTGGTGTAGTTGTGGAGGAAGCAGGGCTGGGCAAGCCTTGTGATCCGCAGGTCCTGTACAAGGCTGCAGCGAAGTTGGCCTGTCAGATGATTATAATGAGCAACAGAAGGAAGAGTTTTCTGAACAGTGGGACAGAACCAGCTAAATCGGTCCTGCTTTTCATGCATAAAATCACACTTCAGTAGCACAAGCCAGTTACTCTACAGCAGCTTAAGCCAACACAGAGGATCCAGATAGTTGGGTGTTTGTCTTACAATAAGCACCAGCTTTGTAACTCTTTCACTGGCTACCTAAGCGCAGCACAAATATATGAACGTCATGTTGGCATGGGGTTAAGCTGTGCATCACAAACAAGTGATCAGGGTGAAGTACAGGCACTTGACAGTAGAATGTGCGTGGCTGAGCCTCTACTTGTCCAAGTGTAACAACCTCCGCAAGTGGAAAGCTGAACTTCTGACTCTGCTCCTCGATCTTCGCTGGGGTGCTTTCCAAGCCAGGTCCAGTGCCAACATCCCACATGTCTGTTCCTGCTGTATGAAGGTCCTCCATTAACTGTAAACCTGAAATCCTTTGCATAAAGAAAATGGCTCTACATTGCAATGCCATCCAAGACCAACAAAATAATAATTTTTAAAATTAGGGTATAAATGAGTCCAAGTTAAGCCCTGTTAAGTCCCACTACTTTCAAATGGGAAAAAGTTAAACATGCATTTAACTTTTCTTCCAAACCAAGTGGCTTAAATGTAGTTAACATGAGCTTACACTTGGTTTTTCCCCTGCAAACTTGCCTAAACACATTTGCATTGACATTATCGATTCAGTGAAAGTGTTAGTTCAGAATCGCAACCCTTCAAAGCAAAAGACTGAATTTTGCCACAGCAGTCCTGTTCAAGCTGCAACTTTATTATGTGATGCCTGAAAAGGCATAGGCCATTCTCAGGCCTCCCTCAAATTACCGGAGACACCACCAATTTCAAAAACCTCTTGGGGGTAGCAGGAGGAGGAAGCAAGAAGAGGTGGCTCACAGTCAGCTTTAGACTGTTGCAGAACACTTGGACATAACATGGATAATCTTCTTGTTACACAGAAACTCCCAAGTTGTGGTTGCCTAGCCCAGAATTCTGCAATTCATGTGAAGGCCGCCAGATCACAGGCTCCTACTGTAATGGAAGTTTCTTAAACTGGGGAAGGAGTAGAAAGAGAGGATGCATGGGAAGAATTAGGTATGTTTCAAAAGCACTGGATGGTATTTAGTGAAAAGACTGTATCTATTAATAGAGAAGAAGAGATAGAAGCTTATATATCTTAAAACTGTAGCAATCCCTTACTCTTCCACATGTCAGTATTGTAAAGTCTTTATGTGAACTGGGCTATTAAACCATGGAAAAAACTTCTAAAATGGAAACTCTGCATAGTTACAAAATAGTTCATTTCATTTAAAAACCATTGACAGTTGGAGGCAAACCTTGCAATTTGCTTTTTGGTGAATCCTATTGCTGAATAAGATTATTACATAAGCAGTGGCATATAGGCTCAGCAGGAGTGTTGAGTAAAGAGTTGTATCTTAGGGAAAAGAAATATATTAACATCTTGGATTAAACATTCATCTGACAATCTTAAGACAGAAATTAAACACATGTACATAAGGAACACAGCAAAAAAGTAGTTAAAACTGAGCATTTGTAGGGCAGACTGCTAAAGAACAAGGCACTTTTAGCATCTTCATATCTCAAATCAGTAATCGTGGTAGTTGGATGATGGCTCTCTAGCAACTCCTGTCTCCTGCAGTCCCTCTGTTACTTACAGTTATCACATTCCCCCAAGTGGTATTGGCACTGGGCTGCCTTCTGCAAAGACCTAACACTCTGTGGCGAGATCATCCTTGTCCAGGTAGATCCCCAGAATTTGAGGCAAGCTGGTAAATGGTGCTAATGTGACACAGAAGAGGTTGTGATGCCCCGTATTCTGGCAAGTAAAGAAGTGTCTTCCTGTGTGACAAAGGTGATCTTGTAGTATATATCAAACAATCAAGTCTGAGATTAGAATTTGGCTGCAACAAGCACAAAAAAGATGCACATGTATCTTGATAGCTTTCTTGCTGGCTGAAATGAGTTGTTCAGACAAAGTACTGGAAGCCTTCTTTTGTCATAGTGGTATGCAGGCACACTGAATTGCACTAGAGTAACACTTTCTGTTGCTCTGATCTCATACAATGTGCAATTTTAAATAAAATGGACAAGTGAAGATATTCCAGGGAACAACCCTAAACCTCAGTTATAGTACATCTCAACTCTCCCATGTGCACTGATGCATAGTTCCTTTTTAGTAATAAATAGTAAATTAGCAGCAACAAGTAACACTAAACCTCACATAGCAAATGCAAACACTGAAACAACCCTTGTACACTGTCAAGATGGAACATTAACCTCTTGTCACCATGAAAATGCAGAGCTAGATCACCAAATCCTACAAAAGGAAACATGGGATCGTGTAGTTCAAGCAGAATGATGACAAAGACTGAAGAGTCATGTGCCTCTAAAGCGATATGGCTGCCACATAGGTGGACTTATCTGAAACTCAAGCCTGAATTCTGTGTTCCCTAAATAACGCAGCAGTTGTGAGCGCAACCTGTTCTGTGTGGGCAGGCACCATGCTGCAGTGGTAACGCATGCAAAGATCCAGCTGAGTAGCAGCACTGGCATGGGAAACATTTGTGCGATCCAGGTTATTGAAGTGATCAGTCTTTGCTTATGTTATTCCTGCAACGTGGAGCCCAAACACATGGAAGCTATTTTTGGTGCTTACTATAGTGCTTAGGGAATACATAAGTCAGGCCTTGGCTTTCACTGCAGTCGTGTTTACAAAACATGCTTTGGGATGATTGTAAACCTGCCTAGCGGAATTAAAGAGCCTTATTTTACTTGTTGTGAGATTTGTTATAACAGAAGAAGAAAAGCACATGAATCTGTGTTTCACACACTTCATGTACCATTTAGTCCTTAGGGAAAATGCAGGATCTCTGATGCTTCATCCTGAGAATCATGTGTTCATACAAGGACAAGGAAAACAATATATTAAGCTGAAACAATAAGCACAATATCAGCTGAAAATCAGCACTTTTACCGAACAAGGATAGCATTCAAAATATAAACTTACCAAGAAGACCAAGAAATCTAGAACTTCAATCTAGTGAAGTTCTTAAGTAAGGCAATCAATATTCAACCAGAGTGTACATTCATTAAGGTTTTTTAAGAGCAAACAAAGATACTCGACAGTATGAATGTATGAAATATAGGCACAAAGTAGGTACTTTGTTCAGCATGGAAAACAGCAACTAAGCAACTTTTGATAGAGTGAGCAAACCACTGAACAATTCAAATAATATTGTTCTATGAAAAGGTGCAATATTAAGCAGTTTGATTTTGGTTTGAAGAGATACATAAATCATGTCACCTATTATCATTTATAGACTATTCCACTGCCTCATTCTAGTTCTTCCCAGTTATCAGTAAGGTTGCCTTTACTTTGTCGCCGAATACTGACCAACCTTCCAGCTGATTTGATGCTCCACCTTGAACTATTTCCTGAGCTTGCCAGGTTTGTGTATTTTGTGGAGCTTTTGGTTTCATCTTCCCAGCCTGACCACGTCGGAGAGTCACTTAGAGTGTTTCCTACATCACTGAGGTGGTCTCCAGCAGGGATCTGTGGTGGCTCCCATCCTTCAATCTCATCTGGCTTTCTGGTCTGGACGTTCTGCTTTATCACCAAACTATCCCAAAATCCTGTTTTCTTTTCTGATTTCACATCCTCTTTTGATTTTAAACTTGTTCTACAGAAAGATAAAAGGAACAGACACTTCAGGGGAAGAAATTTAAACTCTATATATCTATGACTAAGGCGGGCCAGAACAATTTTGCCATTATCCTTCTATCCTTGTTCCTTATCCTTGTTCAAGTCTCTCATTATACATATTTTATTAATGCAACTATTTTGCATTACTTATGCTTTAAAAAAGGGCTAACCACAGAATGAACTAATACAAGATTAATCAGAATGAGATACATTTAAAATAGAGAAGGTGCAAAAGTTATAGCCCTTTTGTGCGAGAAGCAACAGTCTGATTGTTGGGTACAGTGCTGGCGGCAGATTGGACCACCTTTTGTGCTGCTGTGTGCAAGTATGCTCTTTTAAACATTTGATACCATACTGGGCATCTGATTTCAACTGACCCCTATAGCATTTTGGTTCAAAGGACTGCCATAGAGCTGCATCCTCAAGAAGGCCTGTTCTCCCATGAATAAGACACTTGGTTGCAACACATTGTTTTTTTAAAGGCCACTCCACTTTAGCAAGCCACCTACAAAATGCCTTTCCTACCCGGATGCAGGTTACTTAGTTTGAGCAGAATCTTGATATCAGAAGAGTAGTACCAGTGAACATTGAAATGTAAGAAGTATCTCAACTTCTGGAATGTTGTCACTTTTTCCCTAATACTGTATATTCTAACTGTAATTAGATTCTAACTGATTGTTCCTTTAGGGAATAATCTCCTGCCCGATGTCCTAGGTGATATATGATACAATGGACTTCTATCTCTAAGGTTGCTGATGAATCTGCACATTCTTTAATCCCCTCCCAGCCTCTATGGAAACCTCTGTGGTGGATCCCTCTCGCTGACTTCAGGGAAGAGGAAAACAGCAAGGTGGGAGAGAGAGACACTGTGATCCAACAGATTCAATAGTCTTTCACACCTGGCACCACGACATCTCTTTTTAGGAGGACAGAAAAGTAAAATATGCTCCTGTCATTTCTCCCACTCTGCTGGCAAGAGCTCATCAGGGCTTTGGAAGAATGGGGAATTTTGTGACTGGATTGCTATGTTTGCATTCCTTATTCATAGGACCGCACTGTTCATAAGGCGTTTATAGCACTTTGCATTCCTATATATATACATACCCTTTAGATTTTGGAGATTTACATCCTGTTAGTAATTGCTGTTCATCATCCTTATTGAATATGGATGTTACTTCTTTCCAGCCCCGAAAACCTGCACCTTGAACCTAATAATAATAATAATAATTTTTAAAGTACATAAAATGACTATTGTAAAGATCATGTGCTTAAACATGCAATATATCATAAGGTAAATATAATGTGGGAACTCTTGTTAAATCCTGGCTACAGTGACTAATGCAAGGTAAAGCAATGAAAGTCAGTCATGCCTTAAACCTTACAAAGAAGACTTCTGTGGGTTAATTATCTGGATTCATACTTCAATGAACCTTGGGACTGGTAAATATTTATTCAAAAGCAGTCCCATATTTTTCTTCTCTTGAGACTTGTAGGTAAGTTCTTCCAAACAAGGCTTCCAGTATCTATAAATACTGCCCTACTCTAAAGTAGAGACCAACTAGCCCATGCTGCCTCCTGCCAATGCAAAAAAAAAAAAAAAAAGCAAGAGGCTGCATGTTGCAGAACTAGGACTGCTGAGCTGCAATACTTATGTATTTATTTAATATTTATGAAAGTTACATACCCTTTAGTGACAAATGCCCTTGGGGAAGAATATCCACCCAAAATAACGAGATCACCAAAACAATAGGGCAGCCAATGAAAATACTGAAACATTAATATTATTAAAGAGTCAGCAATAAAACTCAGAAAAAGTTTACAAATTCAAGATTAAATCCCTGCCAGAAGCAGAAGATCTTAGCCTAGCACCTAAATGTATATAATAAAGAATCTAGACAGAGGCCTTTGCTTTTAATCAAAAGTTTCTGGTTTGCAGGTTCTGTCCCGTTCATTGCTTTCTACTGAACATAGATGGGAAAGTAATAACCAATATTGTGTTCTAACTGGACCGAAATCAGTTTTTGTCCTCATGGGAGAGAATGTTTGAGCCAATACTACAGGATAGAGGCTCAATCCAGACAAGATGAAGGTACTGTTGGTGGGAAGTCCATCCATCCAACTGGGGAATTTTCAACCTGTCCTGGACTGGGTTGCACTCCCACAATGGACAAGGTTTGCAGCCTTGGAGTGCTCCTGGATCCCAAGTTGTCACTTTTCAGGTGGACTCAGTAGCCAGGAGCACTTCTTACTAGCTCAGACTGGTTTATCGGCTGTATCCTACTTGGATGAGTGGGTATGTACAGTTAACTATGGTTATCCATGCACTGGCACCTGTGCCTGGATTTCTACAATGTGCTCTAGATGGGGCTGTCTTTGAAAAGGGTACTGGACAATGTAACTAGTCCAAAATCAAGAGGCACACCTGCTGACGAGGACTAGTTTTCATGAACTTATCACACCAGTTCTTTGCAGACTACATTAGCTGCCAGTTGCCTGGCTGCCAGTTGTCACCTGGGGCCAATTCAAAGTGTTTACCATCACATAGAAAGCCCTAAACTGCTTGGAGCCAGAATATTTGAGGGAACACCTGTCCCCATATGCCCTGATCCAATCACTGAGATCTTCATCAGTGGGCCTTCTCTGAATCCCTTCCTGCAATGAAGTCAGGGAAAGAGATACCTAGGAGAAGGGCCTTCTGTATGGAAGACACTTCTGATAGACATCTGCCAGGCATCTTCTTTTGTCTCTTGTCATTTAGATGCCAACTGAAAATGTTTTTCCCCTGTAAATTACTTTGGTGAATCCAGTTGGTTTTTATAATGGTTTTATTGTTGTTATTACATGTTAGAATTTTAGCTGTCAGACAATTTTTATTTCACAGGTTTGTTTTAAATTATTTTATTAGTAATTATGATTTTATTTCTACTGTTCCTTTTATTGTTCTGTTTTCATTGCCTTATCATCTATTGTCCATATCGAATTGTTTTATTTAATGCTGCTCAATGTAATATAAGCCACCCAGACAGACTTCAGGCTACAGAGTGCAGCATACAAGTGTGATAAATAAATAATATAGTGTTATATTCTGTTTGTGTGAAAGTGTTGTAAATCTAGCACCAGTTAATTGTAGGAAAGCAATACGTCAGGACTGTTAATGCACTCTGGTCTGAAAGCCACTTTGTTTTAGGATATAGAAAAAGGATTTCTGTCTCTACACTGTGCCTTGTATATTTGGAAAGGTATCAAGAGCTTGAGGCTTGAATGGAATCCACACTGTTCAAATGATGTCCCTTAAAATCACAGAATAGTAGCATCCCTAACAGATGGCTATCCAGCTGTATCATGAACACCTCTAGTATGGGAGGGCCCTCAACCTCTGGATCATTGTAATACATTTCCATGGTTATATCAAGCAGTTAATGTATATCTTCATTTAGAAAGTATGGCAAAGAAAAAGTTAAGTATTTAAATGAGCTTATTTTGCCTGAAGCTTTAAAAAAATGTACCATCCACCATAGAATAAGTTATCCTAAAAATAGCAATGATATTTTCCTGTCATTAACATTGGAGCAGAACATGAATATACAATCTGTATTGCCAAGACAATTCTTTGGCCCCCTAGAAAGCATCAACAGGGACACAAGTCTATAGATTCCCAGATCTGAGGTTCAAAAAGAGCTTTGACCTTGGAGCTGGGAATGTGTGTTTGGATCTTCCCCCCTAGCCACTTGTAGCCAAAGTGGAGAGAACCATACTGGTACCTTCTCTAAGGTTGTTGAGAACAACCCCAGGAAAGGAGTAAACTGGGCATTCTGGGGGGCAGAGAGGTGAGAAGACCAGGGCCACCAGAATATAACATCCTGATGATACTCCAGCCTCCTTCCCTTCTCCTATGAAGGGCCAAAGCTAGATAGCAGGGCAGGAGGAGCAGAGAGGCATAGACTGCCTCTGCCATTTTCCCCACCCTATATAGGATGCCCACAGTTCTTCAGGTTTGGAAGCCTCTGGATGCGTCATGGCAACCTAAGTCAAACTGCAGAGTCTGGAGAAGCCATCTTGCCTTTTTTTTCCCCTTCTGACCTTGTTTGTTTGTTTGTTTGTTTGTTTAGGATATTTGTATGTTGTCCTTTGCAAAAGCCTCAGGACAGCTTACACAAATAAAATACAAATATCTAACATAACATAAATTAATTAACGACTCACTCGACTTCACCCAACCTCTTGGAACAGTCTTCTATACTTTCAGTAGCCAAATAATCTTCCACCATCAGGAGTTATAATTTAACGAAGGCAACTTGTGAAACAAGCAATATGAACAGCTATGTGTCTTGGTTAAAACAGATGAGGAGAACAATCCTGAAACTACTTCTGTCAGCACAGTGAAATCAGAGCTCAGGAATTCTGCCACGCCCTTAATCAAAAAGTGTCATGAGTTAGGGTTCCTCCCTTTGCATTTTCAAAGGCACAAACCATTCCTGCAAAGGGTCCAGAGGAGGGCAACAAAAACGATCTGGGGTTTGAACCACTGCCCTATGAGAAGAGACTGAGAGAGTTGGGCATGTTCACTCTTGAGAAGAGAAGACTGAGGGGGAACATGATATCCCTTTAAGTACCTTAAAGGTTGTCATGAAGGAGGTCAAGATCTCTTCTAGCTGATACCAGAGTGTAAGACAGCCTTTGAGGACTCCAAGATGGGTGGGAATTTTTAACAAGGAAATTCTAAAGGTACAATTACAAACAATTCCAACAAGGAAAAAGGGTAGAAGACAACAGAAAATGCCCATGTGGCTTCACAGAAACCTTAGGGATGATCTGAAAACAAAAAAGGACATGTAAAGGGAGCAGAAGAAAAACCAGGCTACAAAGAAAGAATACAGGAAGGCAGCACAGAATTACAAGGTTGGCATCAGGAAGGCTCAAGCTAGGAATGAACTGAAGCTAAGCAGGGATGCTAAAAGCAACAATAACAAAAAAAAAAGGCTTCATCAGGTATGTCCAAAGTAAAAGACAGAAGAAAGAAATGGGAGTTCAACCAGTCAATGTGGGAGGCAAATGATAACAGATGCCAAAGAAAAGGCAGAAGTGCTTGACTCCTACTTTGGCTCAGTCTTCTCTCAAAAGAAGATTTATGACTTTCCTGGTGAATGGGAAGTACTAGCTGAAAGTTCAGGATGGCAGCTCAAGATTGATAGGCAAATGGTCAAGGATCATCTAATCAGGTTCAGATCTCCAGGGCCCAATGAACTCCATCCTAGAGTCATAAAGAACCTGGTGAAAGAACTCTTACAACCACTCTCCATTATCTTTGACAAATCATGGAGGACAGGGGAAGTGCCAGATGACTGGAGAAGGGCTAATATTGTCCCTAACTTCAAGAAAGGAATACAAGAAGAACCTGGGATCTACAAATCAGTCAATCTGACATCAATCCCTGGGAAAATAAAGCAGTCAGTCTGCAAACACCTTGAAAACAATGCAGTGATTACTAGAAGCTAACATGGATTTCTCAAGAACAAATCCTGCCAGATCAATCTGATTTCATTTTTCAATTGGGTAACCTCCCTGGGGGACTGTGGGAATGCTGTGGACATAATCTATCTTGACTGTAGCAAAGTACCCCCTGATATCCTGTTTAGCAAACTAGCAAAAAGAGGGCTAGATGGAACAACTATCAGGAGGATCCATAGTTTGCATCAGAATTAGACTCAAAGATGGCATCTTCTCAAACTGGAGACAGGTAACAAGTGGGGTACCACAGGGTACAGTCCTAGGCCCAGTGTTCTTCAACATTTTTATTAATGATCTGGGTGAGGAAGCGTAGGGAATGATGATCAAATCTGTAGAAGACACAAAACTGGGTGAAACAGCTAAAACCATGGAAGACAAAAAGAAGATTCAAGATGATCTTGATAGGTTGGAGCACTGGACTACAAACAAAAGAATTAAATTCAATAGGGACAAATGCCAAGTTCTGCTCCTAGGAAAAAAGAAACTAAATTTGTTGTTACAAGTTGAGGAATACTTGGCTCAACAATACTGTAAGTGAGAAGGCTCTTGGAACTGTTGTAAATCACAAACCGAATATGAGTCAATGATGAGATGCATCCGCAAAAAGGGCAAACACTATTTTAGGCTGCATTAACAGAAGCATCACTTCCCAATCCCATGAAGTAGTAGTTCCTCTTTACTCAGCACTGATTAGGCCTCATCTAGAGTACAGTGTCCAATTCTGCGCACCACAGTTTAAGAAAGATGCAGACAAGCTGGAAAGGGTTCAGAAAAGGCCAACAAGGATGATCCAGGGGCTGGGAAAAAAGTTATCTGAGAGACTGAAAGAACTGGGCATATTTAGCCTCAAGAAGAGAAGACTGAGGGAAGATATGACAGCACTCTACAAGTACTTGAAAACCTATCACACAGACGAAGGCCAGGATTTCTTCTTGACATTTCCAGAGTGCAGGACACTGAATAATGGGTTCAAGTTACAGGAAGCCGGATTCTGGCTAGATATCAGGAAAAGGATTACAAAGAACAGAGATGCAATGTTATTTCAATGACTATGAGATCACTGCATGCTAATATGTATTTTCTTTATATGGGTGTCTAATATGTTGTTTAAAAAGTAGCTAACATTGTTAAAAGAAATAGTTTTTTTTAACAAATGCTTGTTTCAAGTCCTTCGCATCCTACAGAGCCTTCCCCAGCCTCATGGCCTTCAGAGGCATTTGGACCACAACTCCTCCTCAAATCCCCATCCAGCAGGGCCAGTGACTGGGAATTCTGGGTGTTGCAGTCCAAGCATGTCTGGAAGACACAAGGTTGGGGAAGGCTATGCTACAGTTTTAAAAAGTTGTTCCAAAATTGTCTCAGGAGATCCACACACAGAAATAGGCTTCTTCCAAATGGAAACACATGTGCAGAGCAGACATCTATATTTCAATGAGGCACCCAAAGAGTAGTGAGACACACAAAGAGATTCCTACCCACACTGTACTGTGTGGATGCATGATGCACTATGGAGAAAGGTAGACCATTTCTTCTGATTGGGGACTATGTGTAAAAGATTAGGTCCAACTCTTACATGTTTAAAAATGGTAAAAATCACAGACTTCGTAAGTTAGAATTCTACAGTGAAGTATAGACATCTACCCCATACAGTTGCAACAAAACCTGAGTGGTATTATACTCTGTTGTGGTTAGTAATCTAGCAATTCCAGAATGTTCTGGAATGAATGTTAGTATACAGTTAATAGCCTATATTAATCTAAAAACTGCTATGATATGATCCAGTCAAAAGTTTAAAGCTCACCAGTTTAAGTGGGATAATTAAAACATGCTTACTTCTCCCCAGTTGAAATCAATGGAATTTACAGTGCTTAACATGACTGAGTCCCCACTCTGCATATTCTTGTTCATACACAAGTTGAAAGATACACTAACTGGAACCGTTTTTTCCTCCAAGTTTGGCCAAAGCCCAGTGGACATAAATACCATCATCCAGGGTAATTCTTGGATGCAAAAGTAATTTCTTCCTCATTGCAGCCAAACTGGAGTACATATAGACCCAGCCGCACATCTTCCATTTGCTGTGCTTAACCGACCGTGGTTGTTCAGAATGTTGTGAAAGTGAGCATTTGTGCTAATTCTTGTGCTTATGTCTATTCCTGCTACAGTAAATAATCCGAGAAACCCCCATCTCTCTGGGTTGTTTATCACAGCATCCTATATGCAATTTGAGCAGTTTTACACTATTTTTCTTAAAGCTAGAAACATAGATTAAATAGATATTAATGGGAATATTGAGATGATAATGCATGTACTTGAAAAAAGAAAACTAACTGCCAAGCAACTTCCTTAATACTTCTTTTTAAATAAAGTTTAGCTCAATAACACTAAATGTATAGCTCTAATCAGTTAAATGTACCTTGATACAAAACTAAGATAACACAGCATAGTAATAGAGAAGTAAAAGACTGTTAACTTTGCAAATGGAATAAGGACTGGTTCTGAAGAGTTATAAATAAAGTATGCTTCCACTGGGTGAGTTTGCATGTCATGCAAAGCCATCCTATGAGTAACTACCATGGGTTGCTTGTTCACTGGAAAACCCACAGTACTCCCAACAGATGACCGACTGAGCTTGCCATGGATTGTCCTCCCACTCATTTGCCCTCCTGCTGGCTCCAGTACATATCCTTGATGTCCTTGCAGCAGCACTTGTTCCAAGGTCTTCCTACAACTGGTCCACTAAGATTACTGGCTATCAAGGGAAACTTCGTATGCCCAATAGTATGCTTGGGCCTGTATGAAATCAGCAAACCATTTGCCAGCTATTCCCCTTATGGAAAATTTTGCTTTTGTCCAAATACCTGCTTTTCTGATATTTCACTAAGCATCCCCATATTCTCTTCCACTTTAGCACTTACATTGCTGTGTAGCAAACACCATTTTTAAAGGCTGCTTCATGTTACCCTAAAATAACCACATGCAATCCCAAAATAAGAGAACTGTTGGCAAAGCTCCTTCTCCAGATGCTTCTGGCTATCCCCTCTACCCCACCCCACCAACTTCCTGCTTATCACTTCTCTTTGTTGCTAACTGTCACAGGTTGAAATGGATTTCAGAACAGTGTCCACATAAATGTCATGGAAAAGCAGTAACATGCAGGAGAAATTGTGGAAATGTAAAGGCATTCTCACTAGCCATTCCCAGCAACCCATGATAAAATCACCGAGAGGTATGACATCAACAACCCCAAAACAAGCCATGCATTCTCAAGGTGGCTTGTTCAGGAAAAATAAGGCATCCTACAGAAACAAACACAACAATCAAAATAGCACGGTGGGTTGTCATGTTGTTTCAGGTCATTGTTTCAGATGTTACTCATTCACCACTTAATCATTTTTATCATTTTTAACAGATGTATGGTTCCTTCTCTTTCATGAAGAGCTGTAGCTCACCTAGATTTATTCCAGTCATTATATGCCAAAGTAAACTTGGTTGGACATCAGCTCCTTAATTTCTAACACAGCTATGGACTCAAATGGTCCAGCCAGGCAGTAATCTACAGCTAGAAAAAACAAACAACTTCCACTTATTTTATGCAACTTCCACTTATTTCTTAAAAGCAAAAAGGTTCTGCCGCCTTCATCAATGAACACTGCATTCACAAATTCTCTGCCCCCAAAGGGAAAAGGCACTCCAGATTAAAGCTTAGACAGATAGGTATGATGTAATGACAGTAAAGGAAAAATCATGTTAAGAAAGCATCTTGAGAATAAGATTGGGCCAAGATATTAGACTTTGGTGACTAATCTGCCATGTTTTGTCCATAACGGTTCTGTTTTGAAATATACTTTACCAGCATACTTAAGATCCAGAATTCATAGGTGCTTAAGTAGTGCAATCAGTTATTCCTTTTCCTCATTCTAGCATATTTTATTTTACAGCAATCCCTACTTTCTCCCATCCCCTTCTCTCCACCCAAATGACCAGTTGAATGGATTATTTTATCCTCTACAGGAATGTCAGTCTCAAGACTAATTCATGTTTGACAGTA
This sequence comes from Varanus komodoensis, assembly GCF_004798865.1. NCBI lineage: Eukaryota > Metazoa > Chordata > Lepidosauria > Squamata > Varanidae > Varanus > Varanus komodoensis. The sequence goes on from NW_025335269.1 coordinate 36,747,110, forward strand.
TGTGGAATGTCAACTTGTGGACAAAATATTCTTTTACTAGCAACTCCTAGGTGGCAAAATAGTGTCCACCAAGCAGATAACTCTACTGTACTGGCTAAGTTACATGAAGCAAAATAAAGTACGGAAAAAGCTGATATAAGTTGGGTGTTGAAATACCAATGAAACTATTACATTTAAAATATGTCTGTATGTCTAGTACAGTGTATATGTAAGAGCATTGCTTCAAGGACTGACAGTCTGATGGGATTAGGTTCTCTGGAAATGGCTGCATTATGTCCACAAGACAGTCCCCTAAATAATAAAAGGTAAAAATACTAACTTCCTTGTGTTGTTTTCCTCTGTGGGAGGGGAGAGACTGGCAGCAATTCAGAATAATAATAGAATACAAACAGCTGAAAAGCCTAATTCTTACTTTTCAACAAAAATACTGCCCCCACAATACCTAGAAACAACTCCATTGGTTCAATCAATAGGATATTTACTGATGAGGAGATGAAAAAAAAATGGGAGACATTCCTGGTTCTTTTGGTGATTTTCACTTGGATACCTAAATTGCCTTTTATTTATTTTAGTTTTAAAAGCATGTATTATTAGGGGTAGGGGGAGTCCCATAACTGGCAATGGGAGCTGTTGCCAGTTATTTATTCTACCCCTCTTACATACATGTAAAGATAATCTCCTGGCCAAATTTTGTTGGGAATAAACACTGAGTGTGTATATTTGAGAAAAACTCTGAAACAAGGCACTTGAAGAACAAGAAATGGAAGATTATAGCCATGCTTCTATAGCAACACATTGTTACATTGTTTAAAAGTTACATTGTTACAAGAACCCTGTTGTGTAATCCAAGTCCCCAGGGCTATTACAGTACTTTCAGGTAACAAATGTTATAATTAAGTCAGTAAAGAGAGACCATCTGGTGATTCATGAGCTCATGACTGGAGAGAAAGTTGCACTGTAATTTGTTTACTACTAATACTGTCAAAAATAAATTGTTTAATATTAACTTAAAATATTAAGAACTATCTATAAAATACTGAATCTGTAAGTCAGAAAATGCCATATTTGTACTTGTACATGCAAATTTAATTTCACATTTTGCTATATATTGAAGTGATGCAAGGACTCTAAAAGTTGCATTTGTATGTCTACTTTGAGTTCGCACCACAACATTAATGTGCTAGACACTGGAATACCAAGTTTAACAATCAGCCTGTTAACTAAATAATCGCATAACTTTGTGCACAACAGGACTTCCTCTTTCAGCATCAAGGCAGGATATCATTGTATTAAGAGTCTGAAGACAAACAGTAATCAGAACAGCAAACACTGTGTGTGAACTGCTATAATACAGAATATAACCAAACTTTATTAAAACTTTGCTATACTTGTATTTTTCATAAATTAAAGCATGAAAATGCATGAAATGCAAAATATATATGTCTGCCATTACAGTAGCAAGAAAATTAAATTGATTAAACGAAGACCTAATAATGTTGTTTGTAAACCTATCCAGGAAGAGTGCCTCAGAAACATGCAGTAAAGTATACTGAGACACAGGAAATGAGCTGTTTCATGAAACATGTTTAAATTTACATCTCAGCATAAACCTTTGATGCAACCCTGGTACAAAAAATATAACCTCACCTTGAAGACATGCTCTTGCTCTTATTATAAAAAATAATAATAAATAATGTGTCTTATTTATCTGGGTTATTGCCACTCTGAGACACTGTAAAGGGCAAGATACCAAAATTTTAAATAAATAAAGGGAAATAGAAAACTGTACTCACTTTCATGAAAGTTCATGAAACTTTTGTGATGACAGCAATGAGAACCAGAAATATTACAACCATGGTAATAAAATGTCCACTTGGCCTGCATTTACTTCCTTCCACAGAAACTCTTGTTCTTAAACTAGGTAAATGCCTCACTGGACCTAGCTTTTTTTTTTTTTTTGCATATGGAAATTCTCTGAAACTGCAGTTTCTCTCTCACAAACACACATGCACAGGCAGATTTTACTGTACTTCTTTGAGGCTAATTAGGGTGTAAATATAAACTGTTTGGTATTATGTGCTGTCAAGTTGTCTCTGACTTATGGTGAACCTTATGAATGAAAGCCCTCCAAAATGCCCGATCTCAGCTCCTGTCAATTCCTGGCTGTGGCTTCCTTTAAGGAATCAATCCATTTCATATTTGGTCTTCCTTTTCCTCTTCTGCCTTTAACTTTTCTCAACATTATTATGTTCTCCAGGGAGTTTTGCCTTTTCATGAGACGCCCAAAGTATGGCAGCCTCTGTTTTGCCATTTTTGCTTCTAGGCAAAGTTCTGGTTTGATTAGATCTAGGACTGCTTTTCTGTTGGCCCTGGGTATTTGCAAAATTCTCCACCAACACGTTTCAAACACAACAATTTTCTTCCTGTTTGCTTTCTTCACTGTCTAACTTTCACACCCATACACAGTGATAGAGGATACAGTACTGTGGATTATCTTGGCTTTGGTCTCCAAGTGAAATGTCCTTACAGTCGATTATCTTTTCTAGTTCCTTCATCATGTCAAGCCTCAGTCTCCTTTGAATTTGAATATTTATTTATTTATTTGTATGCCGTCCTGTCGCGAAGACCTCAGAATTTCTTGGATGCTGGCTCCCTTTGAACTGATGACTGAGTCAACCTATGCAAAATCTTTGACAATGTCAATGCCTTCATTTTGGACCTTAAAGTTGTATAATTCTTCTGTAATCATGATTTCTGTCTTAATATTCAGCTGCAGTACTCCTTTTGCACTTTTTCCTTTCACTGTCATGAGAAATCATTTCAATTCATTGCTGCTTTCTGCCAGTAATACAGCATTATCTGCATATCTTAAATTATTGATCTGTCTTCTGTCAATTTTCACTTATTCCTCTGATTCTAATTCAGCTTTTCTGATATGTTCTGTGTACAGACTGAACAGACAGGGAGATAAATACACTTATCTGATACCTTTGCCTATGGGAATCCATTCTGCTTCTCCATATTCTGTCCTAACGGTAGTTTCTTTTCCCCAGTATGAGATTATGCATCAGTATAATCAAGTGCTGAGGCCCATTTTGTTTAGGACCATCCAGAGCTTCTCATCATCCATACAGTCAAAGACTTTGCAGAAGTTTCTAAAGCACAGACTATCTTCTTCTGAAATTCTTTGCTGCACTCCAGCAGCCAACATATATTTGTGATATGATCGTGAGTGCCTCTTCCTTTTTGGAATCCAGCTTGAATTTCATGCATTTCTCACTCCATATAGGGTAATAATAGTCTTTGTTGCAATACACTGAACAACACTTGGCTTGCATGGAAAATTAGTAAAATTGTCCTATGTTGCTGCACCCTTTTGCATCTCCTTTCTTGGGGACTGGAATGTAAATGGAATGTTTCCAGTCTGTGGGACATTTTTTTTGGTTTGTTCTCCATATTTGTTGGTATATTGTTGAATCTTGACCTATTCATTCTATGCAGCTTGGAATAGTTCTATTGGCATCCTGCTTACTCCGAGTGCTTTGTTCCTTCCAAGTGCCTTCAGAGCAGCTTTCACTTCACTTTCTAATATTGCAGGCTCTTCCTTGTAGGATTCCTCTTTCAAGGAATCTGCTATCCTTTCATTTCTTCTGTATAAGTTCCTCTATATATTCTTTCCATCTTCGTTTTACCTTCTCCTGCTCAGATAGTGTGTCCACATGTTTGTCTTTTAGCATTCCTAATGTTGGTTTGAATTTCCCTTTGTTTTATTGTATCTTCTGGAAGATTGCTATGTGGTAGCAAATCTATAACCATGAAGTGCTTCTGCAAATATTTAATAGTCAGGAATATTTCCCAACATGAACTGACTATTCTACTGTTCAGACCACAGCCATTTCAGAACATCCTCTGGCAAGCATCATCCACTGGATGTTCTCAGATTCTTTTCATTCTGCTTAAAACAAGTCAAAACAAAGAAACATAATATAGTATAGTATGGAGCAGTGGGTGCTTCAGCATGTGCTCTTTCATGATCCATCTTAAACTGACCCTAAATAGAAACCTTTAACTAGAAAGCAGAACAGATTCAGTATGACAACATCTTCTGTGGGTGACCTCTTTATACCTAGACAGGTGGGAGATCAAACAGCAGCACATTCTCCAGATGGTGACAATGATGAGTACTAGGCAGTGCCTGTAACATTTTTCTTTCAAATTTGACATAAGAACAAGACGCAGAGAAAAATGATTTAGAAATATGTGGATCCATGCCCAGGCGATGGCTTGACCATGTTCTATTGTCAGCAGATTTGGTATGCAAGCAATAGGTGTTGTCTACTCTACTGAATTAAAACACTATTATATATTTGATTACACATTGGCATTCCAATCCTTAACACTTATTTTGAAGCACAGTACAGCCAATGGAAGTTATATGTGCTTCACAAATATGCTTCAGATCACAGCCTTATTTGGTAACTGTTTTTTATTTCTTCTGTGTCCGAAATTCTTTTATGGTAGAGATCATATTCAAATAGCACCTCTTCTATACCTACTTCAAAAATAAAAACTGGGCAGTTTAAAAATATAATTCTAGGATACTTAAAATTTAGGATGAGATTAGATATTATATTAATACATAGAACAGATAGAGTTGCTGGAAAATACTGATTTTGTAAATGTACTTTGTTGCTGAGTTAGTGTATTAAAGTTTTTTAAACTGTCAGAAAAAAAGTCTTAAAAACAGATAGGTCTGTGTTAGTAAAACAGAGGAATTACATGTTGACCAACTGTTGGATAGCATATGAAATTTTTAAAACATTATTACTTGCATTGGTTTTGAATGCAGATACACATACATTTTTTTTCTATAGCATTAATAAATGAACAAAATTCCTGAAACATGTTAAACAGGAAACAATTCCACAGTTCTGAAAGAATGTTCAAACATCCATAGTTTGCATATCCTTGTCATAATATTTGCATATATCATTTTCTCCACAGAATTATGCATGTAACTGTGGTATGGACACAGGATGGAAGTGGCATGGTGCTGGCATATATGTCTAGTGTTTCGTTGATATGAGCTGAATAGCATATGAAAAGTGGGCTATATACATAAAGAAACAATTATGCATAAACATCTATTTGTTAATGTGCATAGGACGCCTCTTGTAATACTTATTTTCATGTTGAAGTAATTTGAATAATTTCTGGAAATTAGGCATTCTGATTAAATGAAATGTAGTGATTACTTGAAGATGAGTGAAATGCTACCACATACAATGCTTAAATTTCACATCTTTCAGGCCAAAGTCAAGTATCAAAGTACATGATCCCAGAAAACTGAGCCGGGGACCTACAAGTAACCAAAACAACAACAACAACAACAACAAAAAGTTCCCATTTTGTTTTGGATTTGACAGAAGATGAAACACCATTCAATCCTTTTAAGATTTTCTTCAACTCATTATTAAAAATATAGCTTAATATTTTCATTATTAGCTAAATATGGACAGCTTATGTTGACATAAGAAAGAAATGAAAAACTTTACTTCACTACATTGGTGTAATATGTTTTGCAATGTCCTCTGGCACACAGTAGGGAGTACATATTTCCTATGTTTTGAACTGTGAATAATGGGATATGAAGTCAGATGATGTCCCCTTGAGATGAAAACCATTTGTCTCAAGATTAAATTACAGTCTCCCCTTGAATTTGGTTTTGGTTGTACTTGGATTTGAATTGATTTATTTTTAACTTCATGTGATATATTCTTCCTTTCCTCCAAGTAGGTCAGGGCAATATCCATGGCCTCCTTTTCCCATTGTATCATCACAAAAACCTTGTAAGATATGTTAGGCTGAAAAAGAGTGACTGGCTGACGGTCATCCAGTGGACTTCATGTTCTGAATGACACCTTGGAAGCACTGTTTTTACAAAGAAGACATTGAACACTCCCTGTTGAACTATCTGCCAACTTAAGGTCTGAAAAAAATAAAGTAAATAAACAACTGATATCACAAATGTGAGGTAAAACACCCAACTCTGCAACAATACAGAAGCATTTACCCCACTTTTAAATTTTTCACTTTTGTTTTTGCTTACTTGTCTGCCATTTTTAATGCAGCTTCACAGTGCTGAGTAACTTGTGCACATCAAGTGGTAACAAAGCCAAATAAAGCCATTTCAATTCCTGGCTGTAATACAACAAATATGGAAAGGGCAAAAGTGTGTGTGTGTGCGTGTGTGTGTGAGACAGACAGACAGACAGACAGACAGACAGAGAGAGAGAGAGAGAGAGACAGAGAGACCGTGCTTCTGCAAGGCACGTTCCATTCCAAATCTACAGTGACACAATGGAAGATGCAGGGAATCAATTGCTCCTCTTCTTATAACTTAACTTCGGCATGCACCAAGGTGCCAAACTAAATATTACACAGGAGACATAAACAGTCTCCTGTCAGTTGGGTTTGTTTTTTTGTTCTTGTTGTTTTATGAAAAGCAGCCACAGAAACCTGCAAATTTGAAGAAAGAAGGAACAATGTGGGGAGAGAGGCTGCTTAATCCCTTCTATTTCTTTCCCACTTTTATCTCCCCTTTTTTCTTTTTTTGCTTCAGGGCTTTCACCTTTCTTCCTTTTTATTCAGAGCCCCAACTCAGGGAATCTCCCCTTCAAGCATGTATAAACAGGTTGATAGGGGTGAAGATGTTTGTGACTGTGTGTGGCGGGAACATGTTCTTGATGGTGAATAAGATATAAGGATCAAAATCTTCTATGTAAATATGCATACAATTGCAGCCTTACAAAGGAAGGCAATAGCCTTGGACTTCCATTAGTAGGAACATCTTTCACTGGACAGGAACATATGACACCCTATTCCCTTCCTTAAAAATTTACAATATTGGATGTTGAGGTGAGTTCATTAATTAAAACAAAGTTATTAATCCACTCTTCCTGCTCCCCCACCCCCATTGGCATTCTCAAAACAGCTGAACTCCTCCAATTCATTTGCTGGGCTCAAGAAGTCTGTAATATGAATTTTCTCTTTACTTCCTCATTCACAGCTGTTCCCATCTGTATCAAAGCTACTTTCTTGCCATTTCTTAAAGCACTAATGTAAGGATTTTTCTTGTCCTCTTCCTCCTGTAAGGATTCTACCAAATTTTTTGCTCCTTGGCCTTCTTCCCCATTTCCTCCTTGTAAGACCCTCTTGAATTTGCAGAATGTTTATATAGCACCCCCAAAACACAGCATCAAATGGCATAACACATTTTTCTCCATGGACTGAACCATATAATCACACACCCAGTGCTTTCCGGTGCAAAACATGGATCAGAGGCATGAATTTTCATAAAGAAGAGTGTGTCTTGACATCACATATAGTGAAAATTATAGAATTCACTACCACAAGATATAGTGATGGCAACCAACTTGAACAGCTTTAAAGGGGGATTTGACAAATTGGAAGGACAATAAGCCTATCAATGGCAACTGATCATGATGCCAGAGTTTGCCTTCAGCATCAGAAATATTGTATCTGTATATGCTAGTCCCTAACTCTTACATTCTTATTATTTTTACCACCATTAATCATAGGGCACTTCTCTGTCCACAGATGTATTCTATGGTTCTGTTGGCATCACATAAAAATCATGAAGTTACATGAGCATCCATGCTTTGGATTAATGTTTTTGTTCTATGCCAATTGTACCAAATGCCAGATCTGTAATTTTGATTGCTTTGTCTATATAAACCACCATGAGTAATTTGATGATGATCCAATGGGGATCCCATGTAAGAATTCAAGATGATTTTCACCTTCTTGCTATTTTGTGAAAGGCCACACCTCCCACATCACTTCCTCAATATCCTGGACCCAGAAAGGTTGAGCACCTCTGCAATAATGTATGTGCACAATGGGACAGAAGCCGTTAACATGTCTTTTTATGTTTTGATGCCAATTAAGAGCTAAAATAATATCACTGCAAAATAGGAATATTTCCTAATGCTCATCCAACTTCAATTCACCCAGTAATTCAGTGCCAACTACACCACAATAACTTAAATAATACATATTCTGAGACTGTTTAGCAGTATCTTCATTAATTAATAATCTATAAACTGCAAAAGCATTTTGAGGCAAGCCTCATAAATTACAAACATAGCCTATCCCTTAAGAAAAAAATACCCACAAGCCTTAAGTATATTGTAAGGGATGTCTTAGTTTTCCTTCATTATGCTTTCTTTAATAATTTCTTACTCTGAAATATAACTTTAGGTTTGGAAATGGCCACTTACAAGTAATTATGATGTATATTATTAAGTATGAGCCAGCAATAGAACTCTTCTCAATCATACATTTTTCCAAGCACAGCATTTTATTAATATAGAGATTTAGCTCTTATTTAGAAGAGCAATTAATATTGAAGATGTAATTTGAATATACTTCCCCAAAAACAAAACACTTGAAGAAGATATTATAGTATTTCTATAAGTTACTATAAATTCAGTTACAAATCCTGAAAAAATATTTTAAGCATCATAGAGGTTGCCTTCTAATGTTGGCAGCTATCTTCCCCCAGGATAAAATCCAGTTAGTTTTCATACATTTAGTTAACCAGGCCAAGCCTGCTCAACAGGCTATGTCTGTTTTATAGAAAGAATGGAGATTTCCAAGAAAAACAAAGTTATGCATGAAGTGATAATGGCAATTCAAAAGGTGGAATTCTTACCAGTGTCTCAGGTAAACCACTACATAAATACAACAACAGAGTAGCAGGTATACTGTTTGGGGTAAACCTTACCACTTGTAAGTGATCTGTCTATGCAATTCATACCAAGGTTATAGTCCCCGCCCATAGTTCTTCTCTGTAAGCAACAGAAATACTACTTCCCATGAATACAAAGTGATGTGAAGATTCTGAAACCAATAGTGCATAAGAAGAATATTCACCACAACTAAATCTGGAATTTTTACAGGAAAGTTCAGAACTGTCCCTGAAACAAAATGCTGACAACTTCTATTAAAAACTGTTTCAGGCAGGGGTGTTCCATGTATGCAGAACTCCCACATCCAAAAGAATTCCTTGAAATGGGACACATGTGTTATTCAGCCATCTTTTTAATGCCCTATGTATTTCTTTCTCCAAATTAGGAGGATACTACATTCTTTTACCTATCTGTACTTAAGGATCAGTTATTCTTATGCTAGAGCATTTTGCTTATAGAGAAAACTTGAAATTTACCTCCTATTTTTTATTTGGTTAACATGGAATTTTTCAGTATTTAACAATTTAAAGCTAAATTCTCCCTTTTATAAACAGCTAACTAACAGCTGCTTTCCATGCCATGGAAAATCCTGATTAACATCTTAGCAACAACCCCTTGGGTTTGGCAATACAATGCCAGAGCATTCAGTGTGTTTCTACAGGAATGTACAATGCTCTTTTCTTGTGTTTTCTACACACCGTAAGGTTCTAAAGGGATTAATTCTACAAGCACACAAATCTTTTTTACTTTCCCTCTATTCTTCTGTGATTGAATCATATATCAGTCTTGCTTGAGTATTCACATTAATAATTAGGTCTGCACAAAGAAACAGTGGATTCTCATACCACAATTTCTACAAGTCAAGATCCATTTTATGCCTAAAATTGGGACATAACTGGACATGCTAAATACAGTTTATACTTTCTTGTAATCTCCTTCTCTTTATCTCTGTTCTGACTTTACAAAACTGCTATTTTTAACATGCAAACATTTAAGAATTTATTGGCTAATGTAATCACATGTGCATGTCTAGTTAATGAATGAAATTTTCTGTTTCTCTGAGAAGTTCCCAACCCCATGTTTGCTTCATAATGCTTAATACTCAGTGGCAGAAGAGAAGAGCATTTGCAGGGGCAGGTTAGCCCAGCATAAGCATATCATTAAACTTGCTCCCTATTTGCCAATTCTTGCATACAACCCACCATTCACCATTTTTTGCATTTTTCAAAGCAAAATTGACCAAACTGAAGCTCTTGTATTTCAGACACATCATGAGGAGGCAAGATTCACTGGAGAAGACAATCATGCTAGGGAAAGTCACAGGCAGAAGGAAGACCAACTATGAAATGGATTGATTCTATAAAAGAAGCCACAGCCTTGAGTTCCTAAGAGCTGAGCAGAGCTGTCAAGGAGACAGTTTTGGAGCGCATTCATTTCTAGTGTCACCTTAAAGTTGGAGATGACATGACAGCACATAAAAACAATGCAATAAAGCTTCACCCTTCTGGATGCAGGCTTGTCAAAAGATCTCAGCAATGGCCAACAGTGCTCAGATCTGGAAACAATATATATTCTTATAATCAGAAGAATCAACAAGGTCAGTAAAAACTAGTTGAACTTACTAAAAAAGAGAGAGTTGGAAAGAGTTAAAAATAGCCCTCAGATCACATACCCAAATGGCAAGGGAAAATAATTAGACAGGAGTCAAAATCAATATGTCAATCAAGAATATGCTAAGTTTGCATAATTACTTCTGAGGCAGAATTCAGAATTGAGATTTTTGATTTTTACATACTAGACATACACATTTTTACCAGAGTGGACATGCATGTAATACTGGCTGACCTGTGTGTAAGGCGAGGGATGATTTTAAGCAGAAATGCAGCCCCTTCTCCAAGCAGCTTTTTGCCCTTGTACAGGTTCATCTCTCTAGAGCAAAGAGGTGGGCAGAGGAAGGATTCAACACCCCTACTTGCATAATGGCTACCTGGAACTGTGAGCAGGGGCACTCCTGGGGGATGGGAGTGGGAAAAACATAAAGTGTAGCATTTTCTTGTAGGTTCCACTTGTTATTTCTGAAAATAAAGGAAAAAGTGTATGGGCACACCATCAATTACCCCCATAGTTAAGCATTCAGGTGCAGGTAACTTCATCAGGATTTTGCACAAAATCCAATTCAAACAAATTATTCAAGCCTATATCGTCCTCTGTTCTCCACTCTATAACATTTGATCTCATTACTCTGACTTGATGTGTCTCACTAAAGTCTATCTGGAAGCTATTGATCCTCTCCCACTCCCTCAGGATCTCTCTTGAGGTTCCTTCAGGTAGCATAAAAGTTAGTGTCAAAATTGTATAAATGACTTTTAATGTCATTAATTAATATACAGCTGAAATTTACATGAACTTATGAAACATCCACCAAGCAGCCATAAGCTACAATTGACATGAAACATGTCTGTGCACTTCTGCCACTTAAATACAGCATAGTACAAGATCAAAGGAAAATAGGTCAAAGAGTAACATCAATACACTTCTGTGCATTTTTTATTTTTTCTTTAATTTAAAAGTCGGCAGCTCATCCTCAAAGAGCAAAATTAAAGTTTGTTTTTCACTGCTTATCTCATTTAATTGACTATATTAAAATGCACAGTCTGTCATCACATATATCAGAATCTGACATATCACTGATAGTTCTTACAGGCTATAGCACACTGATGTATGTGCCAGCGTTGTGGCAGAGAACGGACAACAGCCCAGGACTACATTAGCTTCTATGGGATGGCTTCACACACTCTTCTACAATACATTAGTAGATTTATTGCAAAACCAAAATACAATCCACACCAATGTCACACTGGCCTAAGTCTACCTGGTATGGAATGAGGTACATCTTGCAACGTACTTTCATCACAATAAATCACCAGAGTTTTTTATTCCAATCAGCACTGTCCCATGAATAGTGCAGAAAAATCTGATACTACCCCAGAGCAAGGCTAAAGGACAAAGTAGTTAAGACAATCAAGTTTCATAATTAGATTATCCATCTCTTCAAATGAAAGTAAAATGCAGATGCAGATAGGGATGGTGAAGTGACTGTACTGCAGGACTGGTTAACTCTTCAATTAAAACAATTTTCCTGAATACAAGCTTCTGTTTTGAAGCTTCTATTCTCTCTGTTAAGAAAATATGGTCTCCTTCTGGAGTATACAGGGAGTATACCACACAGAGCTCCGTAAGTATGGGGAAAAAATCCATGCAAATCCATGCATCAGTCCAACAGGTTTCAACACTTTGGTAGAAGAAAGATCTCGGGAAGCTCCCAAACCCGTACAGTTGTGGGGAAAGGACTGGAGAAAGCCATGGGCCCCAGCAATTATAACTGCAGAGGAAACAGTGAACCACAGCAGTAGTTGAACCACCCTCTCCATGTACACACTGTAATAGGTAAAAAAAACCTTTGGAATTGAGTGAGGGTCATTTGGCCCACCTACATATCCTGAAATTAAGATTAGAGGAAACAACTGTAAGTCTTTCAGAGATGGAACCCAAAGAAACAAGAACAGGTTTGAGAAAAGGGTGAAAGTCCTGCTACAAAACCCCTCCTTCCCATGAGGAATTTCCTCCAAATAAGGTTTCCCATAAGAAGGATGAAAGTGGTATGATATCACTCATGCTGCTGTTGGGTGCATCAGACAGCCATTGTCAACTGCTGGCAATTTTATATTTTAAAGGTTTGAATAGGAGAGAATGAAAAGGTGTACCTATTTCCATGCACGACATGGTTTTCTGAGCTAACATGGACACCTGACATTTGACTACAGCTCAACCTCAGCTCATTCACCAGAGTAACTGGGCAGCACGGCAAGGCATGGTATAGGATGGAACCTTCCACTGCCATCAGGTCAGAGGCCACCCTCTGACATGCATTTCAGCTTTCTATATGGGTGAAAAGAACTGTGGCTCAGGAACAGGCAAACCATTAAGGCAGATATAAAATTACAATAGTACATAGTAATTGAGCGTGCATAGTATGAGCTATTACAAAGAAGGCCATGGATTCAAATGCTCTTGGCAGAACCTGGGGGGGGGGAAAACATTAGAAAAGCGGAGGACAGCAGAGGCCAATGATGGCTCCTGCACTGCACACCCAGGGATACATCATTCCTGGCCATACCTATATAGAGTTTATGGCTTGCATTACTCAGAAAAGGGGTGTCAAAATATTTTTGCATGATCTGTAACAGCAATTGCTGCAGCTTTTCCAGAAGTGGCTATCTTCCTATGACAGATATAACATGTTTAGAAAAAAGAATAACAAAAGCTAATGGGCATTCTGAAGCATCAAACTGGGCGAAGATTTCTCAGACCATTTTCCCAGGATAGCAGGAATGGGAGAAGCAGACAGAAACAACCTTGGGGCATGCCAAGCATGCAAGGGGTGTAGCGATTACAAGTATAGGGGCAGTGAACTAACTGCTTCTGGGCAGAACCAGGGCTGGGCTACACCCATAGTTATTAGTCCTTAACAGGATAATTTGCACTGTTATGACTGGGGAAAGTCATTACAGGCTCATTAAGTATTCACAAGAGTTGTAGCCAGATCTGATCTGAAAACTTGTGCCTCATCTCTATATTTACCACTGTGTCCACAACGAGTGGGACGTCAATGGTACAGTGGGCTGTCTCAAGAGGGCACCCCAGAGCCCTTTCTAGCTTTCCTCAGCTGTTTTCTACACTACACATAAACCTCATCTAGGTGAACGGGGAATTCCCCTTGCCTTTGTTCAGAGTGCAAGGGACTGCAGGATGCTATGGATCACATTGTAAGGACTGCTCCTCTTTCTCTTAAAATACAGCCCTTCAAGCTAGAAAGCCCAGGCTCTTTAGGTGAGCTACAAGAAGGGAAGGAAAGCTTGAAATGAGTGACTGCAATGCCAAGGTTAACAAGCAGGATTAGACAAACAGCTATTAGAACCAGAGCACCCCTGATTGAGAGAGAACCACTACAGAACAAGGAGGGTCAGAGGAGGAGGGGTATGAATTGATCAACCCAGTGGTTCATTGCCAGGACAAACAAGGGGACCAATTAAGTAATGGCCAGCATTCCCACTTTCTGGCCTAAAAGTACCATGGACCTCCCTGGGGGGTAGACCTAGTCCCCTTTTGGAGAGCAAGTGAGAAGAGGGATTCAGTTTGGAATTGGTTCTTGATATGGGAAAGAGCTAACTCCACCACTAATTTAATAACAATTTTATAATTACTCACTTTGTATTGCAAAGGTATACCTGACTGGGTAGCCTAGCTCAGTTAAAAAAAACTATATTTTTGAAGCCTTTTACCTTGATCTTCTGGAAAGAGAAAAGGGGGAGAAGTGTTCATGACACACATAATACGTTATTGTTCCTTAAAGCAAAGTCAGGAATCTAACGCTGAGAAGCAGCGTTAGTCAGAGAGCTGTGGAAAACAGCATATTATTACATGAGCTTCTATTCCACCAGTAACACCCTGGGGGTGGCGGGAAGAGGATCCCACATCTTATCCTGAGTAAATTTGTCCCACGTGCACCAATTCTAAAATAAAGGAAGCTCACTGCCTGTCACTTAGCAGTGTGAGTGATGTTGGTCTTTCCCTTGCCTGTTCTTACAACCAAATTCTTCTGAGATATCCCCACAGTAGACATTATGATCTGCTTTACACTCCTGATATATCACCGACAAATTCCTAGTTCACTGATAATATTTAGCTGATCTGCACACATTAATAAGTAGATAAAAGTGCTACCCTGACCATGTTTAGGCAGAAAAAAGTCCTACACTTGGAGCTTGCTGGGAGTTGTAGCACTTTTTCCTCCCTAAGCAGGCACACATATATCAGAATTTTAAGCTGTGTCTAAAATATTCCTAAAGCTGCAATCTGAAACAATTTTCCAGGGAGTCATCTCCATTGGATATACATACAACTGTGAGCATTTGCCTTCTCAGCAAGTACTGTAAGTTTAGGAATCAATGAGGCTAATTCCAAAGTAAATACTTTTTGGCCTAGGAACTAAAGTACATCTTCAAAAAATATGATATAATTTATTTTCTCCCACTTGACACCCTTCTTTCAAAATAAAAATTGTGGAAAAGTACTGTAACAATATCCAATATAGTACCTTTATAAAGCTGTACAATGAAAAAATATATTCAATATATTTTATATTTATAAACGTTGCAAGAATGCTAACTAGTATACATGCATATTAAGTGATTCTACTAATATTATATTAATATTACAACAGCATGATTGTAAATTTAAAAGAAAACAAAAATCTATGCATATCTAAACAGAAGAACCACAATGCAAGAAAATTCCATCTCAATTTTCAAATCTCTTTGCTTTAATTATCCACGTAAGAATCTCAACAATTTCTTCTCCACCATTCAGTATTCTTTCCATGATGTTTGAGATTATATTTCCAATAACCAATGATTTTAATGAATGCAATCAAAAAACATTCTACTGTGCCTTATGGAGACTGAGATAAAAGAAAGCGACCTGAAGTATGAAGCCACTGGATTGCAAAGTCTAACACTGCTGAGCAAAGAGTTTTTAGGAGAAGGCCAAAAACAGCAGCAGTTTATACCCGCTTCTCCTTGCCACAAGCCTCATTATGTAGGCATCCAAGGGGAATGGAAAGTGATTACTCATAATGCCAGGTCAGAGATAAAAATGCCAAGATTCTGGAATAGGTAAAGAGAAGATGGAAGGAAGAAAGTCTGTCCTACAAAACAGGATGAAAGGCGCCACGACTGCAAAGATACTAAAAATATCCACAGAGTCAGCAATCTGGGATCTTTTACCTGTGCTGAGAAGGTGGCTGCTGGTGATAGTGGAGGAGGTGACTCATGTAGATGGCTCTCTTCATCCTCAGGAGAATCATCCAGGAGAACTTTGCCACTCTTGTTGAGCTTCCACATTATTAGGAGGTCGAAAGGGGAGATAGGTGGGAGCAAAGGAAGTGGGAAAAGGAGTAGTGGACAGGTCTTATTTATTCCTGAGAAAGTGGAAGACAGGAAAGGGGTAAAATGGAAATGACTTTGTCATTCAGTAACAACTATCCTATAAAAAGAGTACTCATGGAAGCGCAGGGTTGAGGGAAGCTAGGCAGATCATAGTGTGCAAAAGAACAAATTTATAGGCAAGGCTACTGAAATAGAAGGAACAAAATGGGGGAAGGGTAGACACACACAAATATTTCCTTTGAACACACACCCTTTACCCCCATAGCAGACCACTGCCACACATTTTATAGCTCCATTTTAGAATCACTGGGGACCGACAGATTCATCTCCTGTCCTTTTTCTGAACGATAAGAAGCGTGTGGGCTCAATGCCCCAATGATCCCGCCACGCTTAAAATTTAACAGGTCTGGCTGTAGTCATGATTCAGTCCCACGGGATGGAGCAATCTGTACGTGCACAGAGGCATTCAAACAGCAAAGGGGGGCGGGGAGCGCCACGAAAACACGTGAAGCGATCAGTCCGGCAGGAGTACCGTACTGGGCAGAGAAAGAAAACAGGTCCTGGAGCTCAGCCCTGCGGCAAGAATTGCCATTCCTGTTGCCCCTCGACCACGCCTCCTCCTCCTCCTCCTGCTCTCTGTCCCTAAGCAAGAGGGGGGAGGATGGCTCGGCTGCCTGGGTGAGCGGCCCCCCCACGCCCCTTCCTACTCCCTTCTGGCTCCACGAGGCTTCCAGGGAGAAGAGGTCGCCGCCATGGAGAGTGCGGGTCGGCGGAGGGAGCAGAGGGCCTGACTGCGGCCGCCCGGCTGCCTTCCCGTGTGCCCGCGCCGCGCTGTGTCACCGCAACCCGTGCGCCCCCTCACCTGTGACCGTTGCTCGTCGCCGTCAGAGCCGCCTCCGCCGCAGCACGGAGCCTCCTCCGGGCGGCCGCTGCCATGTTTGCGGCTGACGGGGCGGTGGAGGGAGCCGGGAGGGGAGGGGGCGGGGGGGAGCGGGAGCGGGGAGGGAGGCTTGCCTCGTCACCACGGCAACTCGCGTGGCCCCGCCGAGGCCTGGCGGGGAAGGGAAGCCCTCACGAGCCGCGGGCTCGAGCCAGCCTTCGCCCTGCCCTTGGGCGCCCCTCGCGCCCCGTCCAGAACGCGGGAGCACCAAGTCTCGTGCTGAAAATAGACACGCCGAAGTGGATACATCGCTGTCTTCCTCAGGCCGTGCCCAGTACGCGCCGGCTATCCAGGACCGCCCCCCACCCCGGCCGCGGCACACGCACATCTTAAGTCTCCCAGTAGCTGGATCAGGGCTTGGTTCACCCAGGACAGTCTGTGGAAGTCTTCTCAGCCTTTCCTGCAGATGGACACTTTTATCCCCCTGCTGCTCCGAAAGCTACACCCCTGCAGCCGCACTTCACCCGCTCAGGAATGAGGGTTGCAACTTGGTTTGGCTCTAACGGTTTAAGCAGAAGCCACCCAAAAGACCCGTGGGTGCCTCAATATTGTGGCACGCGTGTGCTTGCTTGGGCGAGATTTCTACTTGATTAAGGAGAACTAAGTCCTTTAAGGAAGCGATCCTATGCCAGTTTAGCCAGGAGAAAACAGACTCCTACAATTCCCAGCATGCCTCAAATAACTCGCGTGGGTGGAAGACTGCTGGGAGTTGTAGGATTTTTGTTCTGTCAAAGGTTTTCGCCCTAAGGTATCACAAGACTCTTGTCTTTGTTGCAACAGATTGATGACTAGGACTGCACTGCTCAAAAAGCTCATGACATAATAACATGTATCAGTCTTTAAGGTACCATAAGACTATTGGTTATTTTAGCTTAATAAATATGAGAAAACTTTATGTATGATCATGATCCTAACAAGAATATTCCAACAAACTTGGAAAGTGAAACAATGGCGCACAGACTGGAAACATACCATATACATTCCATTTCCCAAAAAAGGAGTGCAAAAGTGAAGCCACTATAGAACCCATGAAAGCAAACTGATGCTCAAGGTGCTGCAACAAAGAATTTTACCATATATGGAGCAAGAAATGCCTGATCTTCAGGCTGGATTCTGAAACAGAGCTATTACATTGCAAATACAGGTTGGCTCCTAGGGTGCATTGGCTAGGGTGAATTTCAGGAAAATATCAGTCAGTGCTTTATAAACTACAGCAAAGCCTTTGATTGTGTGGATCATGAGAAGCCATGGATGAAACAGAGTGGTTTCCCATAGGAAAGGTATCAGGCAAGAGTATCTTCTGCATAAGGAAAGCTGGATTAGGATCAGAGGAAGAAGGGAAAATTAGCAGAAGATGCATCAATATTTTAAGATATGCAGATGATACCATATTACTGGCAGAAAGCAGTAATAAATTGAAATGATTTGTCATGATAGTGAAAGAAGAAAGAGTAAAAGCAAGATTGCTGCTGAATATTAAGAAAACAAAAATCAAGACTACAGAAGAGTTACACAACTATAATGTCAACAATGAAGAAAAGGAAATAGAAATTGTGAAAGATTTTGCATAAATTGACTCAGTCATCAATTCAAAGGGAGATTGCAATGAATAAATTAAAAGATAAGCGAGACTTGGAAGGGCAGAAATTAAAGAACTAGAAAAGATCATAGAATCATAGAGTAGTAGAGTTGGATGGGGCCATGAAGGCCATTGGGTTCAACCCCCTGCTGCTGCAGGACATCATCAAGTGTAAGGAAGTTTCACTGGAGACCAAGGCCAAAATCACCCATACCATTGTATTGCTGATTGCTATGTACAGGTGTGAAAGCTGGAGAGTGACAAAAGTTAAGAAGAATAAAATTGATACATTTAAAATGTGGTGCAGGAGGAGGGCTTTGCAAATACTCTGGACTGACAGAAAGACAAACAAATGTTCCTAGAGCAAATCAAACCAGAACTTGGCTTGAAAGCAAAAATGATGAAGCTAAAGCTGTCATACTTTGGGCACATCATGAGAAGGCAAGACTCAGTGGGGAATATAATTATGCTATGGAAAGTTGAAGGCAAAGGAAGAAGAATAAGACCAAATGTGAGATGGATTTATTCCATAAAGGAAGCCTCAGCCTTGCAATTATAAGAACTGAGCAGCACTCTGAAGGACAGGAAATTTTGCAGGGCTTCCATTCATAGGGTTGCATAAGTTGGAGATGAGTTGATGGCACATAACAAATGATCATGCATATAGTTTCCTTCTCCAATAACTCATGAACAACCTGGACACTTTGGTGAAGAGTTGGAATGTCATATTGTAACCATAAATTGCTCATACAACGAGGGAGAGGACCTTCTCTGTAGTAGCCCCCCACCCCACCATTTATTTATTTTGAATTAGCTCCCCTATGAGGCCTGCCTGGTGCCAACATTGCTATCTTTTTGGCACCGGGTTAACACTTTCTTCTCTCAAATATCTGGCAACATATGAAACTGTTCTTGAAGTCTTCTTGTGTCAATTGTGCAAAATTGTATACATGTGTGTATGGTTGTGTTTATGTCTCTGTGTTCTATGTCTGTGGTTTTTATATTGTATTTCTTAAAGTTTTAATCTTTGTAAATGGCCCAGAGAGCTTTGGCTGTTGAGCAGTATTGAAATGTAAGCAGTGAATGAAGAAATGAATCAATGAAAGTGCAGTCACTCCTGCAAAGTGACCCATTTTGTTCTTCCACTGAATGATGGTAGTTCTGGCAATTTCCAGCCACAAGCACAGCAGGGTGCTATTGTATTCATCCTCCTGCCTGTGGGTTTGCCATGGGCACCTGGCTGGTTGCTGGATGAAGTAGGCCTTTGCTCTTACTCTGGTCCAACAGAGTTCTCCTTATATTCTTATGATGTGCTGGTCTTATCATATATGTAGTCAGTTCTCATTTCTGTGGTAGGACACATCTGGAATATGCATTAATAAGCAAACCATAGAGTCATATAATAACCCAACTCCAGTTATCCTTCTTTGATTTTTTTATAAAGGGACTCTACAAAACTATTAGTCTGCTACAAAAGTTTAGTTAAAATCGACAAACATTAAGTACACAATAAAGCCAGTTTATTATTTATTTAAAACATTTCTATGCTGCCCACATCGCAACAAAGCCTCGGGGCGGCTCACAGCAAAAAACAAAAACAAACAAAATCCTATAAAAAATTATACACTAAAAATAAAACCCGGTGCATCTCGGCTTAATTTTTTTTTAAATCCTCCATAATAAATTAACACTTAAAAATAAGTTTTAAATAAAAAGGTCTTAGCCTGGTGCCGAAAAACAAATAATGACGGCGCCAGGTGGACCTCTCTGGGGAGCGCATTCCATAGGTTGGGCGCCACCACAGAGAAAGCCCTCCTCCAAGTACTCACCCTCCAAATATCCTTCACGGAGGGTTCCCGGAGGAGGGCCTCTGCCGCTGATCTCAGGGGGCGGGAGGGCATATATGGACACAAGCGTTCCTGTAGATACCCAGGGCCCAAGCTGTTGAGGGCTTTATAGGTCATAACCAACACCTTGAATTGGGCCCGGACTTCAATCGGGAGCTAGTGGAACTGACAGAGAACTGGGGTTATATGAGAACAACACCCAGTCCCCGTCAGCAGCCTGGCAGCTCTATTCTGCACCAGTTGAAGTATCCGGACCGTCTTCAAGGGTAGCCCCACATAGAGCGCATTGCAGAAATCTAATCGGGAAGTTACCAACGCATGTGTCACGGTCGCCAGGCAATCGTTCTCCAGGAAGGGACGCAGCTGATGGATCAGCCAAAGCTGAAGGAAAGCGCTCCTCGCCACTGCCGTCACCTGGGCTTCTAAAGACAGCTCAGGGTCGAGGAGCACTCCTAAGCTGCGAACCCTGTCCCTCAGAGGGAGTGCAACCCATTTAGGACAAGGCCCAAGTCCCCCATCCCGAGTCCCGAACCACCCACCAACAGGACCTCCGTCTTGTCTGGATTGAGCTTCAGTTTATTGGCCCTCATCCAGCCCATTACCTCGGCCAGGCACCGGTTCAGCACAGCCACTGCCTCACCTGAATTGGTGGAGAACAAGAGGCAGAGCTGGGTATCATCAGCATACTGATAATTCCGCAGCCCACACCTCCTGATGACCTCTCCCAGCGGTTTCATGTAGATGTTGAATAGCAAGGGGGACAAAATAGACCCTTGCGGAACTCCATGGCATAACTGCCATGGTGCAGAGCCATAGTCCCCCAGCACCACCTTCTGAAATCAGCCATTGAGATAGGAGCGGAACCACCGCCACACGGTGCCTCCAACTCCCAATCCTGCTAGCCTATTCAGAAGGATACCATGGTCAATGGTATCGAAAGCCACTGAGAGGTCCAGGAGAACTAATAGGGACGCACTCCCCCTGTCTCTCTCCCTGCACAGGTCATCGTACAGGACGACCAAGGCAGATTCAGTGCCGCACCTGGGTCTGAAGCCGGACTGAAATGGGTCCAGATAATCAGTTTCATCCAAGAGTGCCTGGAGTTGTTCTGCCACCACCCGCTCTAGCACCTTGCCCAGGAACAGGATGTTGGCCACCAGACTATAATTGACAGCCACCTCTAGATCCAGGATGCCTTCTTTAGGACTGGTCGGACTACCGCCTCTTTTAAAGAGGACGGTACCTGACCGTCTCTTAAAGAAGCGTTGACCACCTCCAGGATCCAGGTGCCAATCCCATCCTTGGCTTTCTTAAGTAGCCAGGATGGGCATGGGTCTAGTAAGCAGGTGGTAGGGCGTACTTGTCCAAGCACCTTGTCCACATCATCAGGCCGCAACAACTGAAATTCATCCATTAATTGCGGACTCGAAGGCGTCGTTGGCATCTCCTCAGTAGAATCTGGTTCAATAGAGTCAAGCTTGTGACGAATCTGAGCGATTTTCTCCCTGAAATGCCTGGCAAAGTCATCACAGCAGGCCTTTGAGGGTGGTATGAGATCTTTCTTTGGGCCTGGATGTATCAGCCGTTGCACCACCCGAAAGAACTCCACCGGATGGCATTGTGAGGAGGCAATGGAAGCGGAGAAGAATTTCTTCTTCGCCATCCTCACCGCCACAGCATAGGCCCAACAATGGGCTCTTAAGTGTGTTCGGTCAGATTCACCCCGTGATCTCCTCCACTTACACTCTAGACGTCTCCCAACCTGCTTCATCGCCCGTAATTCAGGTGTATACCACGGAGATGAAAGGGCTCTGTCAGGTGGGAGAGGACGCTTGGGAACAATCGTGTCAATAGCCCTGGTCATCTCCCCATTCCACAGTTCAACCAGGGCATCGACAGGATCACCAGCCTTGTCAACCGGAAAATCCCCCGGAGCC